>NC_040035.1:34968825-35092251 GCF_003713205.1 Coffea eugenioides | reverse complement strand
GTCATGCACTCTCTAGACCTTTGTCTTTCTCGGGTCATGCTCCACATGGTAATGTTATCTACTGTCATCACCCAAAAGCAAAAAAGTTAACATGCGTGTTCAAGGTTCGACACTTGAAGAGCTTGCCTTCGCCTTTAAGGATTTTCCTTTCTTTTCTAGAAGAATCAAGACCAAACATGTTTATTAAGAGAACAATTTCCCAATAGTTCCATCCATCCAAAGAATTAAGAGAACATTTCAAGGTGTTAATTACTCACCAATTCCTTTTGAGTGGTTGATTTTAACTAGATTTAATATATCCATGCCTTTTGCTGTCTCACCATGATCTCAATATAGAGAAATATAGACCATTATCAGAAAACTTTAATCTACATATTTTGGTTTAACCATTTTATTTTGTTTTGACTTTTTGGTTAAATAGTTATTAATAATGGCAAAGGTATTATTGTTAATTTGTGACATTTGATAAGAATATTTAGTCATGTCCGGCTGACAGGGGAGGTAAGCGAAATTTCACAAATCTCAGGAAAGCTAAGTGATATTATGAGAAATCTCTGGATGTTTTTGAATTATCCCTTATTACTAACGCCTATGAGGTAAAAAAAAAAGGTAAACAATAAAACAAGGCGATTGGATATAGCCATAAAGGAGCCAGACAATGGTAAAGTAATTAACGGGGCCAAAGAGTAAAATCAATAAAAAAAAATCAAGGGCATTATTGCAAAACGGGCACTTAAATATCCGTCAGGGTTCTTACGCGCGATTGCACACGCAGACGCTCCTCACTGTCCTTCTCTGTATTAGTTTATGCAACCCACAAAATCAACAACAAATTGGTAAGTTCATTTGTTTGTTTATTTAGCTATGAAGGATTTTTTTCTCCCTGTTAAATGGATGATTTATTTATGTTTTAGTTTCTTGATCTTGATTGTAGCTTGTGAACCTTTCGCTGCTAATGCCTTATTGTGCCTCTCAAGAGTCCTTTATTTCTTAGCGGTTAGCGTTTGTCATAACAATTTGTTTCTGGTGATTGGATTTTATTTTGTGCTTAGACCTATTGAAGTTCAATGAAATTGTTAGTTTTGGAGCCTGAGTTATTTTATTTTATTTTTTGGCTGGAACTGGTCTGAAACCTGAATGAAGATGGATGTAAGATTTATTCCCTAAGTTGGCTGTTAAGGTTTCTTTTGCGTGTGAGTGAATTATGAATGAAAATAATCCAAAAGTACTTGCACTTGTTCCTTACTTAAGCCCTTGAATGCCTTTCCTAGTTTCTCTTTCTCCTTTGATTTATTGAGACATTGGATAGTTTGGATTTTGAACAAGAAAATCTTGCAAGGGTACTTAATATTGAATCGATTGGTATATTTTGCACATTAGCTTTTCGGAAGGGTTAGGTTCATTCCATAAGTTGACCACTCTCTTTAAAGATTGTTCCTTTGTAATATTTGATTTCAAGCAAGAATGCGGCCTAATACCAAACATAATCCAAAAAACATTGTTTAGTATTTATTTGTTGTATGCCTTGTCTGCCATGCTCTGGGTATATGCATGGAAGTCAATTCCTAGAATGCTACCATTTACCAAAGCATTCTTGCATGTGGTCTTTTTTCCCAAAGCACATTCATGCAAAAAATATTTATCAAGCATGCTAGCCAATGGCATCAGATTGATGGACTGAAAATTTATGAGTGGTAAATGGCTTGCAATACTGGATATCATATTGTTGATTAGTCTTCTTATACCAGTAGGATTTCCATATTCCAGAATAAGATGATAGTCCCTGAAAATATGAATGAGACTGACATCTTCCCCATTTCTTTTCTTAAGGTGAGAAGCTCACTGGAAATAGGATGTGAAGCTTCTATACGGGAAGGAAGGATTACATTCATTTGCTGCATTTAGTGCTACAAGTGCCAAAGGGCACTGCTCCGCCAGAAATCATCCTTAAATATTTATTTTTTTGTAACTATCTTCAAACCATGAAGCTTTCTGTAGTTTTCAAATCCTTGCGTAGCTATCCCGCTCTTCGTGTGGTTACCGGCCCTCTACAGTCTCGTGCATTTCAGCCTGATTTCATTCCCAGGGATCCCAAATCGAAGCCCGTAAGACACAAGTATCCTGCTTTCTATGATCCTTATGGCCCTAGACCCCCACCTTTAGATAAGATCATTCGGCTTGCAGAACAGATTGCGGCCCTGTCTCCTGAAGAGCGTAATGTGATTGGTCCCACACTTAGAGACAGACTAAGGCATCCTAAGATTCAACCAGTTTTAGTGGAGGGCATGGACTTGGGTCCTCAGGGAGGGTCTGGCGTTGGGTCTTCAAAGGCTGAGGAGAAGAAGGTAGAAAAAACTGCATTTGATGTCAAGTTAGAAAAGTTTGATGCTGCTGCAAAAATTAAGGTGATCAAAGAGGTTCGTGCTTTCACAAATTTGGGGTTGAAGGAAGCCAAAGATTTAGTTGAGAAAGTACCAGTTTTAATTAAGCAAGGTATCACTAAAGAAGAGGCAAATGATATTATAGAGAAAATCAAGGCTGTAGGGGGAGTTGCTGTTATGGAGTAGATTTTGAACGAGTTTTGTATGCTTTCTTTGAACTGTTATCAAAGTACTGTTGCCAGTTTTTTGCTCTGATAGACAAACAATTGCCATTCTGAAGATGTTGTTCTTGCATATTCAAAAGAATGAAACTTTCCTTGCTAGGTAGAGGAGGACCATTATGTTTTCCTTCAAATTTGGTTTTCATACTTGATATTTTGTGCTGACCCTTAATGGGATTTTGTGATACGGATGGGCCACGAGGGAAATGGGCTTAACAGATGTCTGGTTTGTGTAAAATTGCTTGTGTATAATATTGGAATTATTGCTAATTTAACTGTGGTTGCAACTTACAAGTAGTATGTTTGCTTCAGCATTTGAACATGGTGGTTGACTTTTTAGTGGCCGGAAATGGCCTCTGTCCATTTTTGAGATGTCCAAACAGTTACATTTCAGGCTTTTGCCAGGTATGGAAATTCTGGAATTGAATTATGAACTCTCAGAATGCGATTTTCAATTTAACTGATTAGGTGTAATGCCTCAGCAATTAACAGACCCACACTTTAGTAGATAACATTTTTAGCATCTTCGTGCAGTATTTGTAAATATTTCCTGAGCAAATATGAGATGTATAACCTTCATTGTTGTAGTCGAATAGCATTCCTAATTGACCAATTGTTACTGGTCAATTAATTCATGATTCATCTTAACTTGAAAGCAGTAGTAGAGTAAATAAACATGATTGTGGCCCAAGTTTTCAGTTCTTTGGCTAGATGACAGTTAATATACGACTATGGTCTTGATTCTTCAATTCTTTGGATGGATGGAACTATTGGGAAATTGTTCTCTTAATAAACATGTTTGGTCTTGATTCTTTTAGAAAAGACAGGAAAATCCTTAAAAGGCGAAGGCAAGCTCTTCAAGTGTCGAACCTTGAACATGCATGTTACCTTTTTTGCTTTTGGGTGATGACAGTAGATAACATTTCCATGTGGAGCATGACCGAGTCTAGAGAGTGGATTGGATGACTGTGTTCATTGATTGATTTTCCATTTTCCAAATTATTGCATTAGTTGATCTTCCAACTTGGTTAAGGTAGTGGTTGATGACGAATGGGTTGAGGCTTTCCAAAAAGGATTTGCAAAAGTGGATTCATAATATGTCAATTGCCTAACCATGTTCTAACTGTTATCCCTCTTGTGAAAAGCAAAGATTTTTCAACTTTTTTTTGAGAAGAACTAATGGTGAAGAAAAGTAAACATGAGCAATGACTTTGTTTTAACTCCTCTTTCATCACAAATCCTTAATTAACACGGCTTTTAGCATAAAACTTGGCTGCTACTACTTTTCCTTTTACCTTGCCACACAAAATAAGCAAGAAATTGACAAATACCTTCTACGTGCCCTCATAAGTATTATTTGGCTTGTATTCTCCCAAGATATAGGTACCTATCAAACTATAATGCGACACAAGAAAAATAAGAAGTGAATAACAAAAGAAATGTGAAAATAAAAGCCATAAAATCAAACTAGTATAGCTTACCTCTATACATAAGCTCTTTTTTCTGTTCAAATTGCTCGACAGGAGGGTGCATCGAAATTAAATTCAGTAATTTGGAACTTTGAATTTGGAATTTTTGAAAATTTGGACATTGGAAAATTCGATCGATTTCAAATTTGATTTCACAAATTCTAAATTCAAATTCGTTCCGAATTCAATTTGAAAGTTGGTAACAACCGATTTCACCTAATTTGGTAATTATATGTAAGTTTTGCTAAACTAAATGCCAATTTTTGTATAATATAAGTTTATAGTTATAACATAATATACAACTAACTTAATAAGACTTATTGTATTGTTTTATAATATAATTATTAGTTAGATGTATTATTATATAATATAAATTTTTATATTACATATATCTTTATAATATATAAGAAGGCGCTTTGGGTTCCTATTCATTGCAATTTCATCTGCTCACTTCAGGGGCATTTTTGTCCTTTTAGCTTTTCATCTGCTCACTTCATCTGCTTATTGCAAGTCTTAGCCTCTTAGTGGAACATTGGGTGTTTGCAGCATTGACAAGAAGCATTAATGAGACGTGATGTTCATTTTTTCGAGCCAGCTCATTTTGCGTTGTTTAATTACATTTTGCTCCTTCAAAACACTCATTGAATGGACTATATATTTTCAACTTATGTCTAACATAGTCATTTTACAATAGCTTTTTACTTTTGCTGTCAAACTTTAGAAAATTGAGCCTTCTCTTCTCCTGTTCTGTTGGTTTTGCTCGCTTTCCAGCTTATTGTTCTTCTCAGCTTCTTCTCGCTCTCTGTGTCTCTGGTTCCTGCCGAGAAGAAAAATGGCGTTTGGAGCCAGGAACGAGCAGGAAGTCAGAGGGATCGTGAAGCCTCGCACCGACAAAAGAGACTACCGAAGAATCGTTCTTCACAACGCTCTCGAGGTCCTCCTCATCAGCTATCCAGAAACTGATAAGGTACTAAATTTCAATCCATCCGGTTTCTTCTTTTTCACCCTGCTTAATTTCTTTTGTTGATTTAGTATTTAATGAATGTTGGAGTAGGTTCTTTTAGTGATCCAGAAGGTCTTGAAGGCCTCGCGCATTTTCTTGGTATGATATTTTGATTTATTTTCTACTTAAACAAAATTTTGGCTTTTCTTTGTTTCTTCGTTCAGCTTTATCATTTTCCTTAAATAATTTTGGGTTTCTTCATTCTCTAGGTCTATGCAGCTGCTACTGTCTTTCTTGTACCATTTTTGGAGAGGAAAGGAAATTTCCTGAGGTGAACTTCAATTTCATTATTTTTGGGTTGTTTTCTTGCGTTGCTTAGGTAATTTCTTTTAACCATGTAATGCATCAAAATTCATAAAAGCTCAATAATTTTACAGAAATTTGAGGAAAGTTTCATGGTTTTAGGTATCTTTTACCTTGTTTTGCTTTCAATCTATATGTATGGTAAATCACCCTTGCCGGAAGTCATAAAAGATTTCCTGTTTTGCTTTAAAATATTTGGCTATGGGTTCAACATCAATTTTACACTACAAGCTTCTACTTTATCCCGGTGGTTTCCTTAATGCTTTATACAACTCCACTTTTCTCGCCGTTATTTTTGGGCTTGCAAATTTTGTCTGCCGCTCTGATTGTAGTGTAATTTTTCCCTCATTTCTTGGCGGATTCTAATGCCTAATGTATTGGGTCCCCCTTTTTTTCAAAAATTTTGATTTTGTTATTGGTTTCTTTTTTGGACAAAAAAACTTCATTTATTTCAATGGACTTAAATTGATTTATCCGTTTTTTTTTATTTTTTCCCTGAATAAGAGAATTTTTTTCCCTTCCCTAAATTCTTAAATTTATATGCTGATAGGAAAATTAACATATTTAGATTATCTACTAATTGCGTTCTTTTGTTTATTTGATTCTATGAAGAGATTGTTTTCCTCAACAAGAAGGTGCTGGTTGAAGGTTAGGAAGTTAGAATAGAAACTTCCACGGGGTTGATACATTTGCTTGTGAAAGTTAAAAATAACATATTGAATAGTTGTGCCTTATAATTTTCTTTGCCTTTTCTACTCTCGAATTATGATTTGGACTGGGGTAATTTCTTTTCTGGCCTGTTATTTCTTTTTTCTTTTTTCCAGTTCTCTTAGCTCTTCAAAGAGCCTATTACTTTGGTTATTATTATAGCATGGTTAGGTTGGACATTTTGTTTCTTCAATTCAATGGGTAGATTTTACAAACTTACTTTTCTTCTTTGCATCTCAAACTTCATAACATCTCATTAATGTTTTAAAAACTAGAAGATCAAATTTTTAGCAAATGCTTTTACATTTTGAGCATTATCATTTAATTACGTGGCCTTTGTTCTAGAAGCGTTTGTGAGCAAGTTGGGTAAAGCAGAGTTGACAACTGAACTATGTGGTTCATTGCCTACAATAGTAGTCGATTCTGCCCGTAGTAATTGTAAGATAAAACAGCCAAGTTTAGTCTGATCATAATCGTTTATTTATACTTTTTTGGTTTTTTTTTTTAATATTATTGACAATATCTTACTTGTGCTTTTATTTCCTTTGTATGTGAATTTGCCAAATGAGATTTTGAAAACCCTTTTTTCTATGGTTTGTCATTATTGGTGAAGTCATTTTGTTTAGTGTATGTGGTGTATGGTTCTTGGTATCTCAACGTTATAGTATTTAAATGTGAAAACAGTTTGAAAAAATGGAAGGAATATCTACTGAAAGGAGAAAAAAAATTTAACTTTTCAGGTTGTGAATTTTTTTGATTTATTTCCCTGTCATTTTTCCAATTTTACACTAGATTGGACCTTCAAGTTTCTGCTTCCTTTTCATTTCTTAAATTTTTGCTTACTTCTTTAGTTTTTCTGCTCCTCATAATCTTAGATTGCCGCCTATTTGATAGATTGAGGAAAATCACAAGGAAATACTAAAAGGAGGAGAAAAAGATTTAGCTTTTCAGGTTATCGTCTTTTCTTTTTATTTTGCGGTCATGTTTCTAGATTACCTTAACTTTGAATTTCAAATTTCTGATTTATGTGCTATTTGTGGTTTTGACGAAGTTTTGGTGCATGTTGAAATTGTTAATTTTACCAATTTCTGAATCATATATGAAGGTGGGAGGTTCAGTTTGAATTATTCTTGGGGAGGATATCTTTTCTCATAATGGTTATGCATTATACTCATTAACAATGCATTGTACTCAAAAAGACTTCTTTTTTGGTCTCTTTGTTTTTTTTTTTGTAAAAAGGGCTTGATTTTGTAATCATGCTGTTGATTTTGCAAAAAAAAAAAAAGGTTTAGAATTTTCCTTATTGGTATTTTGGATGTGGAGGAAGCAGAGGAATAGGATGTGGAAGAGTAAATAAACAGAACCCAGTGAGTTTGGGAGAACGAAGTAGCTTGCTCCAAGCCTGTACATCTACTTTTGAGAAGGTACACACATCAGCTTGATATTCATTGTTTTATTGAGCATATACTGCTACAAGAAAATTTTCAAGGTCACGTGTGTTTCTTGTTTCTAAAAGAAATTTTTTCTTAATTGCCGTACTGTGAAAACTTGTATCTGCTGAATGGGTATTCGTTTTGTTAGTTTTGCTACTATCAGATTTCCTTTGTTTCTAATGTTTAGGATTCTAATTTTCTGCTGCAGATGGTTTGGACTTATAAACCCAAGATGTAGACAGAAGCTTGAACTAGCTGGTCAGTGATTACAGTTTTTTTATAGGGAGTTACATGTAATTCTTGGAGTTCTATTATAGGAAAGTGACTCTATTTTTGTCTATTTTTTTTTTCAAGTTTACTGAATTCAGAGGTGTACACAGACCCTAACTGGAGTGATAGAGACTTTTAACATATATCACTCTTCCAAGTTTGAATATCTATTCGTTTCTATCGGTTTTATTCCGGCAAAATTAGTCGAAAGACTGTATTAGAGAACTGAATAGATGGTTTCTAACAGAGTTTGGTTGTAAATTGAAGTCAATTTATTTACTAGAACTGGTTGTTGATTATTGCAAGCCTTAGCCGAATGTTAGTGGAACATTGGCTGTTTTGCAGCATTAACAAGAAGCATTAATGAGATGTGATGTTCATTTCTATCAGCCAGCTCATTTTGTAGGTAAAGATTTGAGTTGTTTGATGCTTCTACATCAGTTAATTCTTTGGAGAAGTAGTTGTTACTGATGAAAAAAAGCAGTTGATAGCTTTAAATTGAATGCTTCCAAAATTTTGGTGTGATTTTCTAAGTATATAATCTGTTTCTTAGTGAGAGTTGAATTCTGATAATCAGCGCATGAGACACTTTTTTGCTGATACCATGGTGACATTTGCATATATGCATCAATCTACACGTGTGTGTATGCATATTATATATGTATATGTGTATTTATACACATATGCATACATATCATGTACAGGCAAAGATGCAAAACAAAGTGAGCGTGTGCATAGATATGTATAGGAAATGGAATGTAGTGTTCTGGGTGTAGCTTATTCACCTCTGCTTATATGCTCATATTGTCATACGTGCATTAAGGTTAAATTTTGTTACTGATTGCAAGGGAATATCTTTGAAACTCTGAATTTGCCAGGTACAGTTCAAAGCTATATAATTTGCACCCGTGGTGTATTTGAGATTTTTGAGGGCCGATTTTCTGTTATATTTTAAAATTTCTTTGTTGTTACTAGCAATAAAAGTTGTTTAATAGTCCAAATTCTGTAAACAACCTGCTATATTGCTGAATAATGTTACAGAGAGAAGTGTTGAATTCTAGAGGGGCAACCCTCTCTTTTGTTCTGTACTTTAGTTGCTGCCTCTGATGCTAAGCGAATTTTGTTCTGATTTTAGGCTTCTGAAGAGCTTAGCTTTTTTGCAGCTAGCACTGATTTTAGGCACTGGAGAAAGAAGATAGTGAAGATGGAAATAATTCTGATTCTAGCAGTTATTCTAATGATAATGAGGACGAAAGGCCGGAGAGCAAATCTATCACCACCTCTTGGCCTCAAAGTTACAGGTGGTATCATCTTATCGCACATATCTATATTTGTTTCTTTCTACATCTAGCTATGGTGTTCTCTACGTTTGTTCTGTTCTTGTTCTGCAGATTCTGTATTTAGCAGTGAAGCACTTGGTTTCTTGAAAGCTGTTATATTTATATGGTACCGGATGTTTAGCTTTACCTATTCATTTTTGGCTAGGAGAGATATTTAGAAATGGGATTGAAATGCTTTCATCATTCATATTTTGGAGCTTCTTCAAGTATTTTCATTCTGTTTCGGCCATGAATATCAATAGTTTATGAGTTTGAATGGATCCAGTAACATCAGTAAAGGATAGCTATGGGCTTAAGGTAGGCTATGTAATGTTATCAAAAGGCCAGAGCATTTTATGTCTTCCCTGGATCCTTCTTCAGCTTAGCGGAACTTGGTATGATGCACTTATATTGCTGACTACTGCCTCTATTGAAAAGATTTTCCTTCGTCATGAGGGACTGGTGGTTAATCCCTGTGAACCATCTTTGGAAGTGAATTGTCGTTACTACATTTATCAATGGTAGAAACCATATTTTGGATATTACCTTTCATCGAACCGCTGATTCTGGAAGAGAAGTTTCCAAACCACATCCAGAGTATTCATTTCATGGGCTTTAGACTGAACCAATTTCCATAACTTTGGTGTGTCATAACATCTGGCCAGAACTATACCAACTTTTAGACCGTCTGCTAGATATTTTGATTGAAATAAGTGCCAGAGATCCACTCTCCTCCTCCAATCATGTACCAGCGTTTCTTATTTGCATCAGTTTTCAGTTGTTTTTGGAGAGGATAAAACATACTGGTTTGATCAAGAGTACAACCATCACTCCCTCATGTGCAATTCTACCAGCTGCAAATAATTTGGCTCTTAGCTTTTAAGATTTAGAATCAATTCCAATGGTTCTTTGTTAATTTGTTTTAAACTTGCACAACTGGATTATATATTTGAGAAATGGTTACATTAGTCATCTCACTTGGACTGTGTTCAAACTCTGGTTGATAATGCTTGGTATCTCATATCCTTGTATCAGGCAGTCCATCGATTTATACAGCAGTGTACCATCTCCAAGTCTTAACTTCCTGGGGACGCCTACGTTATCACGTTTAGGCAGCTCATTTATCTCTTCTTCATTAACAAGAAGATACACTCCTGAAGTACTCCCTTCTTCGCAAAAACCTCTATTACCACCAGTAGCAAATGCACGGCAGCCACCAGAAAGGCGTAGTTCACTTTAAATTTACACAAGCAGTATGAGCCTGTCTATGGTGAATCAGATGGCTTCTATTAGCGATGTCTTTTTCATGTCTGCAAGATAACAATATCTTTGCATGGCTGATTAACTGTTTGAAAGCTGAATTTTGGTTTTCAGAAGGCCACAGCCAAAAGCTAATTTGTGTATGTCGATAGCATGCTTGGTTTTCATCTAAAGTTGATATGACTGGTGCACATACCTAATCTTATGGTGCAAGAAATGATGATTTTTATGCCTCGTTTATGAGCTTTTCCTGTCTTACCTTATTTACCCAGTTGCTTCATTTATGAAAGCTTCTTTCCTTCATTTAAGTTATATCTTGGACATCAGATGCCAAGATATCTGCTCTGTCTGTTTGAGATTAGGCAGTTGCATATAGTTCCTGTCAAATGCTTTTGGCTTGAGCTTAGGATTTTCTTGGTGTTGATATTGGTCAACGATCCACTTTAGATGCCTCTTCCGTCTGTTGTTGCAGACTTATTAGTCACAGCTCATTTGAAGGTCATTTATCCCTCGGAGTTAATTTTGCAATGGGAGTGTCTGACCATTGAATTGTGCAGGTTGCAGAGGCTCTGCCCCTTGGTGATGCATCTGTGGATGCTGTAGTGGCCACACTTGTCCTATGTTCTGTCAAAGATGTTGACTTGGCGCTGCAAGGTAGGTTAATTCCTGTATGAGACACTTAAACTTTGGTAGATAAAATTTACAATTTTAGCATGCAGCATCTAAAGGTTTTTCAACATAAGTAGATAAAGAGCGAAGGGCTGTGGTGACCTGGAGGTTTTTCGTCGTCCTCTCACGTGCCAATCATGTGAGTCACCAGCCTTTTTTTTTCCGCGCAATGCGCCAGACGTCTGCATATACTTCCTCTCTAGGGTTTTCGTAAATTTCCTCCGCTGCCGCCGCCTCTCTTCTCTTCTTCCTTTTCTCTTCTCTTTTTTTTCCCCGTTGCTTCCTCTTCCTCTCTCCTGTCTGTATTTTTTCCTCAGACTCTCTCCGTTCCCTCCTCCTTCGCCGCCACATCATCTCCCTCTCCGACACCCAACATCACAAGCACCCCATCTCCCACCAGCCCTGGGATTCTAGGACTTCCAATCCCTCCGCTAAATCCTCGCCATCATCAACATCTTTCACTGCCTTCCTTCCTAGATCTCCACTCCCTCGCCCTTCATCTCCTCAGACTCTCTTCGTTCCCTCCTCTGCCACCATATCATCTCCCTATCCTCTATTAGCTACCTAAAGGATGCCCGTAAGGTGTTGGATGGAATGCTTCACAGAGGCGTCGCTTTGACTATAGTTGGTTTTGGTGTGTTCGTAAGTCCACTTATACCCTCTCCTCTAAAAAGAGGTTGTCAGTCCCTTCTCTCTCATTCTCCGATCAACTGCAAAGCTAATGTTTCCGCGATTCTCCCTTAAATTTTAGAAAATTTTTGGGCTCTCCGGGACTGCAAAATCTATGGCTCTTTTATCTGCCCACGGATTTGCTTGCAGTTGCCGAAAAGCCTTACATTCAATAGATCGATATAATTTCACAGTGTTCTGTATACATCTCTAAGTTTTTTAGGAATTTTAGTTTCAGAGAATCAACGACTGTTACTGCAGCCATGGATTAGAGGTATCGTTTATTTTTTGTAATTTTAAAAAGTTTTATGTTCTTTGAGTCTTCTTACTATTTTTATGTATTTTTGTGCTTCGTTTTTTCCTCTTTGTATTTCTTCTTGTTATATATATTTTTTTAAAATTTTATGTTCTTTGATTTTTGTTACTATTTTTATGCATTTTTTTGATTAGTTTTTTTTCCTCTTTGTATTTCTTCCTGTTAATGGTGAATAAACTGAAAGTTGATTTTTTGAAATTTTGATATTGCAGATTTAAAATGCTCGATTTGCCTAGAGTTCAGGTGGCAAGGAAGCTTTGATTTTGATGCCCAGAGTTAGAAAGCCTAATTATACCTTTGTGTAAGGTCCAGCTCATAGTTATACATTTATTCATTTCTTGTTTCTTTCATCCGAAAAAGTTTGGGTTTGAATGAACAAGCTGACCATCCATTTTCTTTTCTTCGACTAAAGTTCCTTCATAATACTAGAGCTGTAAACGAACCGAATCGAACCGAGTATCTCATGTTTGAGCTCTGTTCGTTAAGCAGTTCGAACAACGTTCGTGTTCGTTCGTTAATTTTCGAACTCCAAACTTGTGTTCGTGTTCGGTTCGTTAAGTAAAATTCGTGTTCGAGTTCGAGTTCGTGTTCGGCTAGTTTAACATAAACGAGCCGTTCGCGAACATGTTTGAAATGCTCGAATCCAAATTATTTTATGCTTTAAATATGCCATGCAAAATATTAATTATTCTTAAAAATAATTAAAGCACTAAGTGACTAAATTCTATTATTCATTAACTATATAACTAACATTAACATAAAAACAACAAATAAAACAAAGAAATTTGCCCTCCAAATATAAAAGTCCAGCCATAAAATTAACCCTAAAATTTGTCAAATGATAATTATGTCTATGTTCACGAACGTTCGTTAAAACTCGCGAACATACTCGTGTTCGCGAACGTTCGTTTAGCATGCTCGCGAACGTTCGTTAAAACTCGCGAACATGTTCGTGTTCGCTCGATTATTAATCGAACAAAAAAATTCGTTCGAACTCGGTTCGTTTAAAATTTCGAACGAGCATTTCACGAACACGAACGAGCCGAAACGAACCGAGCTAACGAACAGCTCGGTTCGTTTAACAGCTCTACATAATACCTGTTGGCTATGATAATCTCATTGATCAGATAGCCTAGATGATAACTTACCCATTGCTTCAGTATAGTACTGTGCAAAAGTATATGTAATGTGCTTCAGTATGTTAACTGAAATTGAGTTGCCAAGGGTTTCATCTTGCTTCAAACATATAGTAAAAATCGCACTCAATAAACATAAAATACTTAATTGATAAGTGGTCCTAGAAGGATGATTACAAGTATAAACTTTCAAAAGTACTACACCATGACAGCAAGATTAGAGAGGGCAGGACTGAGGGAGTTTGCCGGGTGGCGGAAGAGGAAATGTTGCTGTAACTCTTCTTCCTAGGCTTTCCCATTTAATGTGGAATAGCTATGCAACTCAATTGCTTGGTTAGCCTCTCTCTTTGCCTGGCACAAGAAATTAATAATCTTCCCTTAAAGCTCATCCATAATTTTGCCATCATCTTTATTAGCACTGGAAGAACTAAAACTTCAAGATCCTAACTGTCAAAATGGTAGCTACTTTTTACATAATTTTTGGGTCTAGCTGAATCCTATTCCCCTGTCTTGATGTTTTATATAGATAATTTCAGATTTTTTGTATTCTCATTTTCTGTTTCGGTGTATTTTTAGCAGTTAGAAATGAAGAGATCATAAGTAAACATAATAGGTTTTTCTCCTCCTAGAAAAAAGAAACCCTCCTCTTGTTTGGCCAAGCACTGTTCTGATAATGATATTTCTCTCCCTGTGTCCATAATTTTTCGAAACAAAGGAACCAAAAGGAACAGACATTTTCTTTTTTTCCCATCCTTGAGTTTTTGGCTTTTCAAATAATATGCCTAATAAATATGTTATGATTTTGTTGCTGTAGAGAGATACTGCTCTTCGTTTCCTGTTGCAATACTTACCAGAATATGCAAATCCAAGGTATGTTCTTGTGCATTCTCAAAATGCAGCATTCATTTGAGCTAATGAATCCTTTGCTCATAGCTAATGAATTCTTTATGGTATGTACATCAAGGGATGAATGATGATTACAATTGGTATAAATGATGTAGAACTACCTGTTTTAGTCATCCTTTAATTGTGTTTGTTTTCTTTTCCTAATTTTTGTGCCATTTCTTTTGTTTTGTTTATTTTTTGGCTTATTCTGCGATTGTTTTGTGCCACAAAGTTCAGTAATTGTTATACTCGTCTTTCTGTTGATTATGTAGGTTATTCTTCTGTGCTCAACAGAGGTTGTGCTGCAGCGAAGTGTAGCCCTTTTATGTTACGGGATTTGCTTGCCTGAAGTGTAGTGAATTTGGGCAATCCCTGATAAGTCACCAAAGACTGATGCAATGAACATGTTAGTATCATCTGTTAGGTCAATATCAAAGCAGCACCTGTATTAACATAGATTTGCAATTGAGTAATTAGAGCCCCTCTATCACCTGTTCTATTTGTTTTTTACTATTTTTTCTTCTATAATGTAGCTTGAACGTCATGATAGAACTGTTATAGGAGGGTATTATATCAATATACAACTATTGGTCTCATTAGGGAGTGGAAAATATTGTAGTACATGCTATGATTTGTGTACAGATTTTTTCCCCATCATATTCATTACTCTTATGATGTATATTTGCAGGCAATCACTCTGCCAAACTGCCAGAGAATAGTTACTCATGATTGCTGAGGTTAGTTTCCACCATGAAATGTGAATGGAATGCCAAAAAGTTAATGACTTTTGTTCTTTTTTATATATTATGGACCAATCGCAAGATTAAAATTACGGTCAGTTTTCTTTGTTTTGGTTGCTTGTTGAGTCATTCCAAATGGAATGCCAAAAAGTTTGACTTACTTTTGTTCTTTTTATATATAATGGACTGATCGCAAGAGAGAAATTACAGTTAGTTTTGTGTTGGCTGCATGCTGAGTCATTCCTAATGTCTATTTTTTTGCTTTGTTTTAGATGTTTGGTGTGTTGCGATTATTACTAGTGAAGTTGCACTTGCTGACAGCCTCAAATCTTCTGTTTTCTCATGTATTTTAGTTTAATTTGGTTGATCTTGTGGAAACTGATAGAATATATATATTGCCAACAAAAATGCAATTTTTCCCTAGATTCAAAGAAGGTTAACTGTCAAAGGTTAATGGTTGTGTTTTCATATGGCTATAAATAATGAAATTTTTTCTAAAATCACGGTCAATGTTTTGAGTATGTTTGAACTTCATCCTTGAGAAAAAAACCAGATTTTCAATAAAATAAGTTCTTGTTGATAAGAATCCAATTTTCAATGCAGTTTTGAATTTTGTTTGAGTTTGTACCTCAGATATTTGAGTTGAATTGCTTTTGGTATTTGACATTGTGACATATGGAGGAAATTTTGTGCTTGTTGTCTATTGATTTTGTATGAAACTGAAATTCTTTGTGTCTATTTTTCTATTGAAGGAATAGAATTTGGATCGTTAAAAATGACGTTCTTAATGGTTGTCATGGTCTTATGCATACCTTACATTGTGGGGCTGATCCTTTGCAATGGAGTCGAGAGACAAATTTACATTGTGGGGTATATTGGCTATTTATTCTTATGCTGTTTATGATTATCCTTGTGATTTTTTGCTTCAGAATGTTGAAGTGCAGGATCATGTGGTAGAGTAGCTAAGAAGGAGGAATCTGTTGTGCTGTGTTAGGCATTCATGTAGTCTGATTAGGAGTGCGACTCAATGTTAAATTGATTATTGTAATTTTTTAATCTGTTTAGTCTTTTTCTAGAGAACAGTTTAGTAGATGTTTTTAGTTAATGTGTAGATATCATTCTTATAAAGAATTCAACCACAAATATTTTGTAGTAGTTAGGTTGTTGATTAATATGGCTCAAATGCCATTTAGTTTGTACGTGGCTTAATTTTTTATAAGTATTTATGTTTTTTTTTTTTTTTTTTTTTTTTTTTTTTGCATTCTATGTTAATCTGTTTTGTGGGTGATCATTTGTAACAGCCAAAATCTTGACTTGCAATTAGTCGTTTATGTGTTAAACTACAGCCAAATAATGATTTCTAGATAAATTACTATTTTTAATACCTCATATATTATGCTTTTTGGTCAATATAAAACTGGCCAGGGCATTTTCGATTTCCATCGCGTTTGTGCCTCCTAGTCTTAAGAAAATATGAATGGTCTACTTCTTGTTGGAAGAACATGTCATATACGCCTCAGTGGCTAGGTTTGTACTGCTCAGTGTATATCGAGTGGAAAAGAAGATAGCAGGGGCTAATACACATTCTAGTAATTGTTTTCAGAGATTATGAGGGTGCTAAAGCCAGGTGGGCTCTGTGTGTTTGTGGAACACGTAGCAGCAGAAGGTAATAAAGATGTACTTCCTATTTGCGATAATGAAAGCTTTTATTTCACGTTAACTTCTCCGCCACCTCCATCTAACTGAATTATAACGTCAAAGCCTTGATTTGTCTGTTTTGCTGGCAGATGGAACAATTCGGAGATTTTTCCAAGGGATTCTTGATCCTTTGCAGCAGTTTGTTGCTGATGGCTGTCACTTCACTAGAAAAACTGGTGAAGTTATTGCTAAAGCGGTCTTCTCATCTGTTGAACTTCAGCGGGCATTTGTGTCTTCTGCCTCAATAGCAAATCCTCAGGTTTATGGGATAGCTCACAAGTAGCCTAGATTAATGTTATGCCACATAAAATATTCCTGCTGCAAACCTTGGAATAATTATTTGAATACTGAGTGTGTCTAGTGTATTTGGCTAGAGTATCATTTGAAATATTATTTGAAATAATTAATGTAGCACTTTTTGTGATGTGATGTATGTGAGATAAAAATTAGTTGAAAATATAAAAAGGTGGATTGGAAAATGTGTTTATGATGCAAGCGAAATATTATTTGAGATAAATTTGCAATCCAAACACCAGTTACACATTCCAACCATTACTTATACTTGTTGTACTACTCTATTGTAATACATTCCAACCTTCATCAGAATCAGTAATAAATTCCAACTTCTGTAATTCTCTTATTGTACTACTCTTTGTGGTCCAAGCGTGGTGGTCCTTACCAAAGATAGCAGATGCCCGAAGGGTGCCATTTCCATGTAAAAGTTGAAAAAGAAAGACAAAGCTCTCAAGGTAGTGGATGGCTTTGATTCATTTATTGATTTGCCATTTTCGACGTTAGTGCCTTAGTTGATCTTCTGAGTGGTTAAGATTGTTTACATGTACTAATTCTTATTCCATTGCTCTATGATCATCATCAATTATTAAATAGCAAGAAGTCTAAGCACAAAATTAACAGTTGGGTACTACTTTACCTCCTACCTTGGTGCACAAAATAAGAAAGAAAACGACAAGTAGCACACTCTCATTTAGCTATCGACATATTTACAAACAAAAAAAGATAGGAAAAATGGATTAAGCAAAAAAGAACACGAAATTGGACATGAAAGAGATGAGGCATTGTGAGTAATAAAATTGAGGTACTAGATACTACCTTAAATTGTTAATTAGAAATATGGGCCAAATTCTTGAACTTCTCATCTGGGGGTCATCTCTTATTATTAAGTTAAAAAAAGACAATAAATAAAGAAATTCGAAAAAAAGTAATAAAACATGTAAAGTAATTCAAAAAAATAATAATAAAACATACTAATTCATTCTCGGGTTCTCTTTCCCTTTTTCATTTCCCTAAATAACTATTACTAGGGATAATTTCAGAAACCTATCTTGAGGTTTCTCATAATATCACTCAGCTCTCCTGATGTCTTTAAAATCTCACTTAACTCCTTTGAATTGACATTCATTGTAGCATTTTAGCCCCTTTGAGGAAATGCAAGAAAGATAATACTTTTATTTTAGTTTACAACAACAATTTAATTTATAAAGTTTACAACAACAATAAAAAATAAAATAAGGTTAACTTTTTATAAGTTGTAAATTTTTTAACTTAAACTAGTTGTTTTGGAACAAAGCAAAATTTACACCTTGAAGAATTCACACATATGAAGAGATTATTTTAATTTTTAACATAACTTAAACTACATCATGTATTAAAATGTATTTCCCCAAAATATTTCTTGACTTTCGTATAACTATCTATGAAAGTTTTCAAGGTATTAATTACTCACCAAAATCCTCCTGAATGGTTGATTCTAAATAGATTTAATTTATCCACATCTTTTGCTGTCCCACCACGATCTCTATATAGAGAAATATAGACCATTATTAGATAACAATTCATTTTTTGTTTTAATCTACATTTTTTGGTTTAACAATTTTACTTTTTGACTTTTTGGTTAAATAGTTTGTTGATCTTGATCCCTATCTTTTGATGTTTACAAAACAAATGGATGATACTAATGTTTCTTCAAGATATATTTTCAGTTATGAAGTTATTTGATTCCATGATCAAGTACAATTGAAAGATGACAAAGTTTGCTGAATCTGTCGGACGCTCAAGATGTCAGGATCGGACGTCCGATAATCATTGCACAACTTCGGACGCATGCTTCGGACGTCCGATAGGATCCTTCGAAGTCGACGAAACTATCGGACCTATCGGACGCTGAATATGTCTCTACCGGACGTCCGATAGAAACAAGATAATTTCTCAAATCTGTTTGTTTGCTGTCGGACGCATAAAGAGCTTGCACCGGACGTCCGAAAGAATTGAAGAAAATCTCTGAAACTCACTGCCTGCTGTCGGACGCATAAAACAGGGCTATCGGACGTCCGACACTCCAACGGCTAGTTGACTCTTCAGCTACTTTCTATCCGTTGGAAGCTTTAATGAGACTCTTTCTTGGTCCTATATAAATAGTGATTGGTCAGATATTTCAAACAACTTTGGCACACTGAAGATACAAAAGATCTAGAGAGATTTTAGTGAGAAAATACTCCAAAAAGAATATTTGTAGTCTTAGTGGTGTGAGGTTCATTGTAAGCTTTTCACTTGTGAGTGAATCTTTCATGAGTGTAGCTCTGTGAGGGTTGTCCTGAGGGATAGTAAAACGTCCTGGCTTGACCGAGTGCTGCTTGGGGCAAGGAGGAGGTGAACCTTCCTTTGTACACAAGAGTGATTGTAATTCATCAACTTGAAGTAGCTTGTTTCAATTAATCTACAAGCTCAAGAGGAGTTGGGTAGTTAATTGGTTTGCAATCCTTTCCTTTTTATTTACTTATTGTTTCGTTTATGATCTTTGCATTGGTTGTTTTGGGCCTTACAATTGGTATCAGAGCTTGGTCTCCTAGAGATTAAGCTCAATCGGCTTTGGAGTAAAGATGACAACCAATAATGCTATGTTTTTTGACGGACATTCTGTTATTAGACAACCTGTGTTTAATGGGTCAAATTATATGAGTTGGAAAGAAAGAATGATTATCTTTTTGCAATCTATTGATATCGAATTGTGGTTTATTATTAGTGAAGGTCCATATGATGCCTCTCTTATAGATGAAAATACTCATGCATCTAGACCGAAAACAAGAAGTGAACTGACTGCTGTGGATAGAGCTCATCTCACCTTAAATGCAAAAGCCATGAATGTGTTATATTGTGCATTAGACTCAAATGAATCTATTAGAGTCAAGGGTTGCAAGTCAGCTAAAGAAATTTGGGACAAACTGAAAGAAATTCATGAAGGTAGTGAGAATGTTAGAGAACAAAAGAAATCCATTCTAGTTACAAACTTTCAAAATGGAACCTCATGAAAATGTTGATCAAATGTATTGTAGATTCAATGATCTCATTAAAGATTTAGAGGTGCTGGAAAAAGAATATTCTCTTGGTGAGAAAAATAGAAAAATTCTGAATGCCTTGTCCAATGATTGGGAAAATAAAGTGACTGCTATTGAGGAGGCTAGAGATTTGAATACTATGCCTATTGAATCTCTTATTAATTCTCTTATCTCTTATGAGCTGAAATTTAAGACTAAGGTGCAAGAGGAAAAGGATGCAAAAGTGCGAAAGAATATTGCTCTAAAAGCCTCACAAGATGAAGATGATTCTGCCTCCCTAGATGAAGAAGATGTGGAAGGTGATGATAATGATATCGCTCTCATCATAAAAAGTTTCAAACGAATACTCAACAAGAGGAGATTCAGAAATGGTAGACCTAGCAATTCATTCCCAAATCAGTTCAACAACTCGAGAATCAAAGGGAAGCTAGAGTTCAACAAAAAGCAAACTGATCAGTGCTTTGAATGCGGCCAACCTGGACACTATGCAAGTGACTGTCTAGTGATGAAGAAGAAAGAAGGAAGAAAACCAAGCATAAACAAATTTCAATTCACATGGAATGAATGCAATTCCGATGGTGAAATTGAAGAGGAAGATCAATCTGCTCAATTGGCTTTCATGGCCATTGGAGATGATGAGATAACATCTTCTAACTCTCAATTTGAAAGTGATGATGAAGATGATGATAATCTTGAATCTTTCATTATAAAATTGCATGATAGTTTGAAAGAATCTTATGTTAGAAACAAGGAGTTAAAACAGAAAATTAATTTTTTGCTTCGAGATAATACAAATCTTTTTCAACAAAATAAAAAGTTGAAAGCTGAAAATGATTACTTCAAAAAAAGTGAGACTGCTTTACACTTGGATCTTGATAGAAAAACAAGTTTTTGTGAAATGTTCAAAAGGGAACAAGATGATTTGAAAAGAAGAATGAATGATTTAAATGAGTTGTTTCAACATAAAAAATAAGACTGTTTTCAAAGTAATAAATCAAAAACTCATTTTAAGATAAATTCTGCTGCAAATGAGTTTGCTATCCATAGGAGAAGACAAGTAAGATTTATTAAATCTGTTCATATAAATAATTCCCTGATTATGTGTAATTTCTGTTGTCAAAAAGGTCACATGAAAAGTGATTGCTATGTGAGAAAGAATATAAAAAAAGGCATGAAATGCATGTGGATAGTTAGACATGATGCTAATTTTAACAAGTAGGAGGTTTTGTCTAATCATTGCAGTGATTCTTGTTCAGAATATTTTTTCTTTTGATACTTTGATCTGAGTTTTCGCTGATATCTTTGAATACTACTGAATCTATATGATGTCAAAAAGAGAGATAAAAGAATAATGCTGATCTCATGATGATTTGCTGTGATTGATGTCATTTCTCTATTTTTTCTTGGAATATTGAATTCTCTGCTATTGTTGCTGGATTATAGTAGTTGATTTTTACTCTTATGATGACAAAAAGGGGGAGAAATGGATGCAATGTGTAAGGGGGAGTTATTCTGAGATTATGAGTTTGGCTCTTAAAAGTTTTGGTTGCAATGATTGAGGGGGAGCTTATACTTATTTTTGTTTCTTTCCATCCATTGTTTTGTCATCATCAAAAAGGGGGAGATTGTTGATCTTGATCCCTATCTTTTGATGTTTACAAAACAAATGGATGATACTAATATTTCTTCAAGATATATTTTCAGTTATGAAGTTATTTGATTCCATGATCAAGTACAATTGAAAGATGACAAAGTATGCTGAAGCTGTCGGACGCTCAAGAAGTCAGGATCGGACGTCCGATAATCATTGTACAACTTCGGACGCATGCTTCGGACGTCCGATAGGATCCTTCGAAGTCGACGAAACTATCGGACGCTGAATATGTCTCTACCGGACGTCCGATAGAAACAAGATAATTTCTCAAATCTGTTTGTTTGCTGTCGGACGCACAAAGAGCTTGCACCGGACGTCCGAAAGAATTGAAGAAAATCTCTGAAACTCACTGCCTGCTGTCGGACGCATAAAACAGGGCTATCGGACGTCCGACACTCCAACGGCTAGTTGACTCTTCAGCTACTTTCTATCCGTTGGAAGCTTTAATGAGACTCTTTCTTGGTCCTATATAAATAGTGATTGGTCAGATATTTCAAACAACTTTGGCACACTGAAGATACAAAAGATCTAGAGAGATTTTAGTGAGAAAATACTCCAAAAAGAATATTTGTAGTCTTAGTGGTGTGAGGTTCATTGTAAGCTTTTCACTTGTGAGTGAATCTTTCATGAGTGTAGCTCTGTGAGGGTTGTCCTGAGGGATAGTAAAACGTCCTAGCTTGACCGAGTGCTGCTTGGGGCAAGGAGGAGGTGAACCTTCCTTTGTACACAAGAGTGATTGTAATTCATCAACTTGAAGTAGCTTGTTTCAATTAATCTACAAGCTCAAGAGGAGTTGGGTAGTTAATTGGTTTGCAATCCTTTCCTTTTTATTTACTTATTGTTTCGTTTATGATCTTTGCATTGGTTGTTTTGGGCCTTACATAGTTATTAAGAGCAAAGGTGTTATTGTCAATTTATGACATTTGATAAGAATATTTAGTCTCGTCAAACTCACAGAGGAGGTAAGCAAAATTTTACAAACCTCAAGGAGCTGAATGATATTACGAGAAACCTCATAGATTTTTTGAAATTATCCCAAAAAAAAAGGGTAAACAATAAAAGAAGGCGATTGGGAAAGCCATAAAGGAGCCAGACACTGGTAAAGTAATTTACGGGGCCAAAGAGTAAAATCAATAAAAAAAGGGCATTATTGCAAAACGGGCACTTAAATATCCGTCAGGGTTCTTATTCGCGTTTGCACACGCAGATACTTCTCACTGTCCTTCTCTGTATTCGTTTATGCAACCCACAAAATCAACAAAAAATTGGTAAGTTCATTTGTTTGTTTATTTAGCTATGAAGGCTTTTTTCCCCTGTTAAATGGATGATTTATTTATGTTTTAATTTCTTGATCTTGATTGTAGCTTGTGAACCTTTCGTTGCTAATGCCTTATTGTGTCTCTCAGGAGTTCTTTATTTCTTGGTGGTTAGCTTTTCTCCATAAAGTTTATATTTTGTCATAACAATTTGTTTCTGGTGATTGGATTTTATTTTGTGTTTAGACCTATTGAAGTTCAATGAAATTGTTAGTTCTGGAGCCTGAGTTATTTTATTTTATTTTTTGGCTGGAACTGGTCTGAAACCCGAATGAAGATGGATGTAAAATTTGTTCCCTAAGTTGGCTGTTAAGGTTTCTTTTGCATATGAGTGAACTATGAATGAAAATAATCCGAAAGTACTTGCACTTGTTCCTTACTTAAGCCCTCGAATGCCTTTCCTAGTTTTTCTTTCTCCTTTGATCTATTGAGACATTGGATAGTTTGGATTTTGAACAAGAAAATATTTCAAGGGTACTCAATATTGAATCGATTGGTATATTTTGCACATTAGCTTTTCATAAGGGTTAGGTTCATTCCATAAGTCGACCACTCTCTTTAAAGATTGTTCCTTTGTAATATTTGATTGCAAGTAAGAATGCAGCCTAATACCAAACTTAATCCAAAAAAACGTTGCTTAGTATTGATTTGTTGTATGCCTAGTCTGCATGCTCTGGGTATATGCATGGAAGTCAATTCCTAGAATGCTACCATTTACCAAAACATTCTTGCGTGTGGTCTTCTCTCCCAAAGCACATTCATGCAAAAGATATTTATCAAGCATGGTAGCCAATGGCATCAGATTGGTGGACTGAAAATTTATGAGTTGTAAACGGCTTGCAATACTGGATGTCATATTGTTGATTAGTCTTCTTATACCAGTAGGATTTCCATATTCCAGAATGAGATGATAGTCCCTGAAAATATGAATGAGACTGACATCTTCCCCATTTCTCTTCTTAAGGTGAGAAGCTCACTGGAAATAGGATGTGAAGCTTCTACACAGGAAGGAAGGATTACATTCATTTGCTGCATTTAGTACTACAAGTGCCAAAGGGCACTGCTTCACCAGAAATCATCCTTCAGTGTTTATTTTTTTGTAACTATCTTCAAACCATGAAGCTTTCTGTAGTTTTCAAATCCTTGCGTAGCTATCCCGCTCTTCGTGTGGTTACTGGCCCTCTACAGTCTCGTGCATTTCAGCCTGATTTCATTCCCAGGGATCCCAAATCAAAGCCCGTAAGACACAAGTATCCTGCTTTCTATGATCCTTATGGCCCTAGACCCCCACCTTCATATAAGATCATTCGGCTTGTAGAACATATTGCAGCCCTGTCTCCTGAAGAGCGTAATTTGATTGGTCCCACGCTTAGAGACAGACTAAGACATCCTAAGATTCAACCAGTTTTAGTGGAGGGCATGGACTTGGGTCCTCAGGGAGGGTCTGGTGCTGGTCTTCAAAGGCTGAGGAGAAAAAGGTTGAAAAAACTGCATTTGATGTCAAGTTAGAAAAGTTTGATGCTGCTGCAAAAATTAAGGTGATCAAAGAGGTTCGTGCTTTCACAAATTTGGGGTTGAAGGAAACCAAAGATTTAGTTGAGTAAGTACCAGTTTTAATTAAGCAAGGTATCACTAAAGAAGAGGCAAATGATATTATAGAGAAAATCAAGGCTGTAGGAGGAGTTGCTGTTATGGAGTAGATTTTCACCGAGTTTTGTATGCTTTCATTGAACTGTTATCAAAGTTCTATTGCCAGTTTTTCGCTTTGATAGAGAAACAACTGCCATTCTGAAGATGTTGTTCTAGCATATTCAAAAGAATGAAACTTTCCTTGCTAGGTAGAGGAGGAACATTATTATATTTTCCTTCAAAATTGGTTTTCATACTTGATATTTTGTGCTGACCCTTAATGGGATTTTGGGATACGGATGGGCCACCAGGGGAATTGGCTTAACAGATGTCTGGTTTGTGTAAAATTGCTGGTGTATGATATTGGAATTATTGCTGATTTAGCTGTGGTTGCAACTTACAAGTAGTCTGTTTGGTTCAGCATTTTAACATGGTGGCAGACTTTTCAGTGGCCGCAAATGGCCTCTGTCCATTTTTGAGATGGCCAAACAGTTACATTTCAGGCTTTTGCCAAGTATGGAAATTTTGGAATTGAATTATGAACTCTCAACATGCGATTTTCACTTAACTGATCCCCAGCAATTAATAGACCCACACTCTTTTAGATAACATTTTTAGCCACTCCATGCAATATTTGAAAATATTTCTTGCGCAAATATGAGATGTGTAACCTTCATTGTTGTGGTCGAATAACATTCCTAATTGACCAATTGTTACTAATCAATTAGTTCATCTTAACTTGAAAGCAGCAGTAGAGTAAATAAACATGATTGTGGCCCAAGTCTTCAGTTCTTTGGCCATATGATAGTTAATATACGATTATGGTCTTGATTCTTCAATTCTTTGGATGGATGGAACTATTGGGAAATTGTTCATTTAATAAACATGTTTGGTCTTGATTCTTCTAGAAAAGAAAGGTAAATCCTTAAAGGTGAAGGCAAGCTCTTCAAGTGTCGAACCTTGAACATGCATGTTACTTTTTTTGCTTTTGGGTGATGACAGTAGATAACATTTCCATGTGGAGCATGACCGAGAAAGACAAAGGTCTAGAGAGTGGATGACTGTGTTCATTGATTGATTTTCCATTTCCCAAGTTATTGCATTAGTTGATCTTCCAACTTGGTTAAGGTAGTGGTTGATGACGAATGAGTTGAGGCTTTCCAAAAAGGATTTGCAAACGTGGATTAATAATGTGTCAATTGCGTCCCCATGTTCCAACTCTTATCCCACTTGTGAAAAGCAAAGATTTTTCAACTTTTTTTTTGACGTGAAAGAACTGATGGTGACGAAAATTAAACATGAGCAATGACTTTGTTTTAACTCCTCTTTCATCACAAAATCCTTAATCAACACGGCTTTTAGCATAAAACTTGGCTGCTATTACTTTTCCTCTTACCTTTGCACAGAAAGTAAGCAAGAAATTGACAAATACCTCCTGCGTGCCCTCATAAGTATTATTTGGCTTGTATTCTCCCAAGATATAGGTGCCTATCAAACTATAATGCGACGCAAGAAAAATAAGAAGTAAATAACAAAAGAAATGTGAAAATAAAAGCCATAAAATCAAACTAGTATAGCTTACCTCTATACATAAGCCTTTTTTTTGGTTCAAATTACTCAACAGGAGTGTGCATCGAAATCAAATTCGGCAATTTGGAATTTTAAATTTGAAATTTTTGGAAATTTGGACATTAGAAAATTCGATCGATTTCAAATTCGATTTCACAAATTCCGAATTCAATTTGAAAGTCGGTAATAACCGATTTCACCTAATTTTGTAATTATATGTAAGTTTTGCTAAACTAAATGCCCACTTTTGTATAATATAAGTTTATAGTTATAACATAATATACAACTAACTTAATAAGACTTATTATTGTATTGTTTTATAATATAATTATTAATTAGATGTATTATTATATAATATAAATTTTTATATTACATATATATTAATATATATAACACATACGAATTTGAAATTGAATATCAAATTAGGCATTCGATTCCGATTTCACATTGTGAATTCGAAATCCAAAATTCCGTTTTGAGAAAACATATTCTCAAATTCAAACCAAATTCGTATATTTTGAAAATAAAAAAATCCGATTTCCTTTCCGTTTTTCACTTTACCGATTTCGAGAATTCCAAAATTTGAATCGAATTCGATCAATAAATCGATTTTTTTTAAGTTACATGCTCCTATAACTCAGAATGAATCACTTATTATATATTTATGCTCCACCTACGAAAGGACATAAGAATTTATAACTCTCTTGTAGTATAAAGCTAAGTTCAAATATCTAGCTCAAGAAAAATAGAAAAATACACACTTACACTTTTCATACTTTTCCTCCGTCATTTCCCTAGAAACAAAACAAGCACCTTTAATGTAGTAATAAAAATTATTAAAAAAAAATGTTCGGGGGCCATTACAAAGGGCACAGTAAATATACGGGGACACAACCAGAAATCAAGCCAAATTTGAGGGCAACAAGGAGGCTTAAATAATCGCGCTCTCTCCGTCAAATTAGGGTTCTTATATTCACATTTCTATTTTCTACATGCTGACAATTCACACTCTCTACCTTCACTCCTTTCCCCAGCAGAAGCCCAACAGAATCAATAATAAATTTGTAAGCCCATTATGTTTGTTTTGCATCAGCACCATCATTCATGTAAATATGTGCTTAGTTATCTAAAAAATTGTTTTTTAGTCCTTAAATGCTTGATTGCATTTCTTGTTTATTTTCTTAAGCTTTACAAGTCCTCGTGAATCTTTGGAGGCAGATACTGTATTCTTCATTTGAGGAGTTTTTATTTCTGGGTTGGTAGTAATTCTCGTAAAGTTCAAATTTTTTAATTGCTTCTTTCCTTTTACATAATATGGTACGAATGATTGGGAATTATTCAGTGCTTAGTTGTTTTTTCATTTATTTTAAAACATTATTGCTTGGGATACAACAGTTGGCGGTTGTAGTCTAGTTTAAATGATTTTGTAATAATAGTGAATTATTACGGGTTATTACATTAAAAATTATGTTGTCACTGTATTTTTGAAATTATCCCCAAAAAAAGGGTAAACAATAAAAGAAGGCGATTGGGAAAGCCATAAAGGAGCCAGACACTGGTAAAGTAATTTACGGGGCCAAAGAGTAAAATCAATGAAAAAAAGGGAATTATTGCAAAACGGGAACTTAAATATCAGTCAGGGTTCTTATTCGCGTTTGCACACGCAGACGCTTCTCACTGTCCTTCTCTGTATTCGTTTATCCAACCCACAAAATCAACAAAAAATTGGTAAGTTTATTTGTTTGTTTATTTAGCTAGGAAGGATTTTTTCCCTCTGTTAAATGGATGATTTAATTATGTTTTAATTTCTTGATCTTGATTGTAGCTAGTGAACCTTTCGTTGCTAATGCCTTATTGTGTCTCTCAGGAGTTCTTTATTTTTTGGTGGTTAGCTTTTCTCCATAAAGTTTATATTTTGTCATAACAATTTGTTTCTGGTGATTGGATTTTATTTTGTGCTTAGACCTATTGAAGTTCAATGAAATTGTTAGTTCTGGAGCCTGAGTTATTTTATTTTATTTTATTTATTGGCTGGAACTGGTCTGAAACCCGAATGAAGATGGATGTAAAATTTGTTCCCTAAGTTGGATGTTAAGGTTTCTTTTGCATATGAGTGAACTATGAATGAAAATAATCCGAAAGTACTTGCACTTGTTCCTTACTTAAGCCCTCGAATGCCTTTCTTAGTTTTTCTTTCTCCTTTGATCTATTGAGACATTGGATAGTTTGGATTTTGAACAACAAAATCTTGCAAGGGTACTCAATATTAAATCGATTGGTAAATTTTGCACATTAGCTTTTCAGAAGGGTTAGGTTCATTCCATAAGTCGACCACTCTTTTTAAAGATTGTTCCTTTGTAATATTTGATTGCAAGTAAGAATGCAGCCTAATACCAAACTCAATCCAAAAAAAACGTTGCTTAGTATTTATTTGTTGTATGCCTAGTCTGCCATGCTCTGGGTATATGCATGGAAGTCAATTCCTAGAATGCTACCATTTACCAAAACATTCTTGCGTGTAGTCTTCTATCCCAAAGCACATTCATGCAAAAAATATTTATCAAGCATGGTAGCCAATGGCATCAGATTGGTGGACTGAAAATTTATGAGTTGTAAATGGCTTGCAATACTGGATGTCATATTGTTGACTAGTCTTCTTATACCAGTAGGATTTCCATATTCCAAAATGAGATGATAGTCCCTAAAAATAAGAATGAGACTGACATCTTCCCCATTTCTCTTCTTAAGGTGAGAAGCTCACTGGAAATAGGATATGAAGCTTCTACACAGGTAGGAAGGAATACATTCATTAGCTGCATTTAGTGCTACAAGTGCCAAAGGGCACTGCTTCACCAGAAATCATCCTTCAATGTTTATTTTTTTGTAACTATCCTCAAATCATGAAGCTTTCTGTAGTTGTCGAATCCTTGCCTGGCTATCCCGTTCTTCGTGTGGTTACTGGCCCTATACAGTCTCGTGCATTTCAGCCTGATTTCATTCCCAGGGATCCTAAATCAAAGCCCGTAAGACACAAGTATCCTGCTTTCTATGATCCTTATGGCACTAGATCCCCACCTTCAGATAAGATCATTCGGCTTGCAGAACAGATTGCAGCCCTGTCTCTTGAGTAATTTGATTGGTCCCACGCTTAGAGACAGACTTAGGCATCCTAAGATTCAACCAGTTTTAGTGGATGGCATGGACTTGGGTCCTCAGGGAGGGTCTGGTGCTGGGTTTTCAATGGCTGAGAGGAAGAAGGTCGAAAAAACTACATTTGATGTCAAGTTAGAAAAGTTTGATGCTACTGCAAAAATTAAGGTGATCAAAGAGGTTCGTGCTTTCATAAATTTGGGGTTGAAGGAAGCCAAAGATTTAGTTGAAAAGGTACCAGTTTTAATTAAGCAAGGTATCACTAAAGAAGAGGCGAATGATATTATAGAGAAGATCAAGGCTGTAGGGGGAGTTGCTGTTATGGAGTAGATTTTCACCGAGTTTTGTAAGCTTTCTTTGAACTGTTATCAAAGTTCTAGTGCCAGTTTTTCGCTTTGATAGAGAAACAACTGCCATTCTGAAGATGTTGTTCTTGCATATTCAAAAGAATGAAACTTTCCTTGCTAGGTAGAGGAGGAACATTATTATATTTTCCTTCAAAATTGGTTTTCATACTTGATATTTTGTGCTGACCCTTAATGGGATTTTGGGATACGGATGGACCACCAGGGGAATTGGCTTAACAGATGTCTGGTTTGTGTAAAATTGCTGGTGTATGATATTGGAATTATTGCTGATTTAGCTGTGGTTGCAACTTACAAGTAGTCTGTTTGCTTCAGCATTTTAACATGGCAGCTGACTTTTCAGTGGCCGGAAATGGCCTCGGTCCATCTTTGAGATGTCCAAACAGTTACATTTCAGGCTTTTGCCAGGTATGGAAATTTTGGAATTGAATTATGAACTCTCAGCATGCGATTTTCACTTAACTGATCCCCAGCAATTAACAGACCCACACTCTAGTAGATAACATTTTTAGCCACTTCATGCAATATTTGAAAATATTTCTTGCACAAATATGAGATGTGTAACCTTCATTTTTGTAGTCGAATAGCATTCCTAATTGACCAATTGTTATTGGTCAATTGGTTCATCTTAACCTGAAAGCAGTAATAGGGTAAATAAACATGATTGTGGCCCAAGTCTTCAGTTCTTTGGCCAGATGATAATTAATATACGATTATGGTCTTGATTCTTCAATTCTTTGGATGGATGGAACTGCTGGGAAATTGTTCATTTAATAAACATGTTTGGTCTTTATTCTTCTAGAAAAGAAAGGTAAATCCTTAAAAGCGAAGGCAAGCTCTTCAAGTGTTTAAACCTTGAACATGCATGTTACCTTTTTTGCTTTTGGGTGATGACAGTAGATAACATTTCCATGTGGAGCATGACCGAGAAAGACAAATGTGTAGAGAGTGGATGACTGCGCTCATTGATTGATTTTCCATTTCCCAAGTTATTGCATTAGTTGATCTTCCAACTTGGTTAAGGTAGTGGTTGATGACGAATGAGTTGAGGCTTTCCAAAAAGGATTTGCTAACGTGGATTCATAATGTGTCAATTGCGTCCCCATGTTCCAACTCTTATCCCTCTTGTGAAAAGCAAAGATTTTTTAACTTTTTTTTTTGACGTGAAAGAACTGATGGTGAAGAAAATTAAACATGCGCAATGACTTTGTTTTAACTCCTCTTTCATCACAAAATCCTTAATTAACACGGCTTTTAGCATAAAACTTGGCTGCTACTACTTTTCCTCTTACCTTGCCACACAAAATAAGCAAGAAATTGACAAATACCTCTTGCGTGCCCTCATAAGTATTATTTGGCTTGTATTCTCCCAAGATATAGGTGCCTATCAAACTATAATGCGACGCAAGAAAAATAAGAAGTAAATAACAAAAGAAATGTGAAAATAAAAGCCATAAAATCAAACTAGTATAGCTTACCTCTATGCATAAGCTCTTTTTTTGTTCAAATTACTCAACAGGAGTGTGCATCGAAATCAAATTCGGTAATTTGGAATTTTAAATTTGAAATTTTTGGAAATTTGGACACTAGAAAATTCGATCGATTTCAAATTCGATTTCATAAATTTTGAATTCAATTTGAAAGTCGGTAATAACCGATTTCACCTAATTTGGTAATTATATATAAGTTTTGCTAAACTAAATGCCAACTTTTGTATGATATAAGTTTATAGTTATAACATAATATACAACTAACTTAATAAGACTTATTATTGTATTGTTTTATAATATTATTATAATTAGATTTATTATTATATAATATAAATTTTTATATTATATATATTAATATATATAACACATACGAATTTGAAATTGAATATCAAATTAGGTATTCGATTCCGATTTCGCATTGTGAATTCGAAATCCAAAATTTCGTTTTGAGATAACATATTCTCAAATTCAAATCAAATTCGTTTATTTTGCAAATAAAAAAATCCGATTTCCTTTTCATTTTTCGCTTACCGATTTCCAGAATTCCAAAATTCGAATCGAATTCGATCGATAAATCGATTTTTTTTAAGTTACATGCTCCTATAACTCAGAATGAATCACTTATTATATATTTATACTCCACCTACGAAAGGACATAAGAATTTATAACTCTCTTGTAGTATAAAGCTAAGTTCAAATATCTAGCTCAATAAAAAAGGAAAAATACACACTTACACTTTTCATACTTTTCCTCCGTCATTTCCCTACAAACAAAACAACCACATTTAATGTAGTAATAAAAATTTTAAAAAATGTTCGGGGGCCATTACAAAGGGCACAGGAAATATACGGGGACACAACCAGAAATCAAGCCAAATTTGAGGGCAACAAGGACGCTGACAGGTGCCGATCCTGTGCAATAATAAATACTTACTCGAGAAAAATACAAATTTTGTATATAGCAGTGAGTAGGGTTGAATCCACAGGGACTGGGGATAATTCGTTTCTTGTAGAGTCCAAAGTATGGGGAGTTCTTGGATTAAATGCTAACTAAATAAATTAACTGCAGAAAATAATTGATTAAGAGAAACTCTAGCCAAGGGTACACTTCAGAAATGGTTCATGCACTGATCATCGATTCACAGATAATTTCACATTTATTAATAGATTGGTTATAGTTGTCGTACACGCGATAAACAACCAACCTTTCCTTACTTTCTCGATAGTTAAGGTACGACCGTTAACTATTTCTCTAACCCAAAAACAACCCTAGGTACGACCGTAGAATTTAATTTCTAGATTGCATTAAGAATTAGAAAGACCCAATCCTAACTAACAAACATGCTAAGAGGGTTTGTTTAAGTTAGATCGTATGTTTCCCTGACATAAATCTAATTACGCCAGTTGCTATTGGGATGGAGATAACGAACAATTACAGATTCAATTACCCCTATTTAGCAAAATAACCTATATGAATAATTAATTATTGCGCACTAATCAATCATACACAAGAGCTATAACAATTAAAAGCAGGAATCATATAAATACCAATAAATGAGAAAGCGATTAAAATAAATTCGATCTCATAGTAATTGCAGAACCAAATCTTCAATTGTCCCTTGACTAGAATTAAGAAGCTAGTTCTCCATTAATGGTTAATGGAGAACCAGCCGTGCAAGAATAAAAATAATAGCCGACGGCATTCTTCTCCAAATTCGCAGGAAGAAAACTCGGTGGAATCAAAACTATCCCGAACTACCAAGCCAAAGGGATAATTAAATGTTCCCTCCTATGGCCTTTGCGGCCCACATGATAGATACCTAATAGGAGAAGAAAACTACTAAGACTCCCAAAACAAGTCTCCTCCAAAGCTTATGAGAGAATGTTTCTTTTGTTTCCTATCTTCGGTCAACCAAAGATGAAAAAGCCATCTCCCAAGGTCAACAATTGTGGCCTCTTTGTCTCCTTATTGCTTACAAAGCATATCAAAGCCAAACGAAATACATGCCAAGCCAAGCAGACCTACTAGGAGTATAATACTTCCCTCCTAATCTTCCGTCAATAATCCACGTAGACTCCGTTTTGAATTAGAGAACTCTTGAAAAATCACATCTTTTAATCTCCTTTTGCTCCACCTTCCTACAATTAGTACCAAATACCAAATATAACTAGAATCAATCAATTAAAATAATATTTGGCTAAAATCTAGGGAAAAATAATTATAAATTTAGCAACAAATTATGACCTATCAATTTCCCCCACACCTAAACCATGCTTGTCCTCAAGCATTAGAATATAAATCAAGTAATCAAGTTCAAACAATGGTATTATTCAAATCTTCTATTGCCAAGATACAATTAAAATACATGTCAAGTATTAATGGCAATTTGCAAGAAATATCTCTCCAATTAGCTTTCAAGATCAAGGACTCTTTCAATTTATGACTAACTAATCTAAGAATATAAAATATTCAACCAGCATCCATAAGCAAATGGTTCGACTATTAAGCAAAATCTCAATAATAAAATTCATGGATCAGCGGGCTAGCAATTCATTCATATTTTTCACTATTAGCACTTTTTTTTTGAATATTCCCACTTGATTGACATTTTTTTTCAGGGGAATGCTTAGTTTTTAGCCATTCAAGCGTTTTGAAGCGAACTCCGACATTGGCCACATGAAGGAGCCCAATTACTCAGCCATCATCGCTTAAAAATCACATACTCATAGTTATCGTGGCTTTTTGACGTGAAAGTCGACACTTGTGGTGAAGACCTCCGGTTACTAGGTAACGATACTAGAGGAGTATAGCTGAATACTATTCATAAATAAACACCAAATTAAAATTAAAAATCACACAAACCCGCTTCATTTCTTAAACATGGAGAACTAAGATTAATAGCTGAACCAATTTGCACAAAAAATACTAGACAAATATTTACAGTACTTAGAAAAGTTAACCAAAAAGTGCAAAAGTCACAAAGTCTCAAATATTCACCAAAGAGATACCCTTAAATTTAACCATGTCATACCTAACATCTTAGAGTATAAAATCTTGGCAGTAGAAAAATTTGAGACATTTAACCATCGTTTATCAGGAATAATCACAAATATGCACAAAGATAGGCCAAAATTGGACAAAATTCGACAAAGTCAAACAAAAATTCCAACAAAAATGCCTATACTTGCACTTTTTTCAATAAAATACCAATATACTACTCCCCCCCCACACCTAAATCTTACATTGTCCTCAATGTAACAAATAAAGAATAAAATTCAAAACAAAAAGGGACAACGAAACTTCCCTGAGTACGCAATGGAGGGTCTTAAGCAGCTATAGCATAGGTGGGAATGGGGGTTCTTCTTTTTATCCTTTGTTTGAGCAGAGATGAGAATAGGCAGTGAGGGACCCCTTTTTTTTTTTGAATAAAGGAACCCCTGTGTTAGGCGTGCTTCTGACCAACCATCCGAAATTAAGATCTTTAAGCATGACCACCTGGCGTAGGCACGCCTAACTATTAGAGTCTTCTGACCAATTTTCAGAAATTGAGTTCCTTAGACGTGACTATTTGGCGTGGGCACGCCTAACTACTATAGAGTCTTCTGACCGCCGACGAAAATTGTTTTCCTTAAGCGTGACCATATGGCGTGGTCACGCCTAACTGCTGGTTAGTCTTCTGTCCGCCAAATTAAAACTTCCTTCCTTAGGCGTGACTATCTAGTGTGGGCACGTCTAACTGCCAGCTTCCTGCCACAAAAGTAACAAATCACTAAATGCAACTAACACTTAACAAAAATTCCAAAAAGCATAAGAAAACTAAAATAAAGAGCCTTGGGTTGCCTCCCACGCAGCGCATTTCTTTAATATTTTTGGCTTGACATTGCCATATTTATTCACGGAGGATAAAATCGTATAACTCGTTTCAGTGCTTCATCTTCTATGTAATCCTGATAGCCCTCGTAAATAGAGTAATTCTTGAGTCCACGAGCTACGGTCTTCCATGGATTAGTAGATGGCGCCAAACAAACAAGTGATGATCTTAAATCTTCATTCACTCCTCCATCACAAGCACTTATTGGTTCGAGATATTTTACCATTGCAACTCTTAACTTATTCCTGTCATGAAATTTAAAAATCTTCTGGTATAATAAAATCAATTTCACTAACAGGAATTGAAGAATAAGAGTCAAGAAAATGTTGATTAAGAGATGGAGGAGATGTCACCGCATTTGAAAAATGTTCACCGGATTCATTCACTTGAGTGATTTGATGTTGGGATCTCATTTCTTGCACTTCAACTTTCTTTTCAACCGCATCTTTAGATCCGTTTTCTTGAGACTCTTGTAGTTCCATGTCACTTGTCAGGATAATTGCATCCTCATCTTTCTTAAGGTCAATGATGGTTTGTGAGGGCAATTCTTTATAAATTGGAGAATTCCATTTGCTCGGTGTAGATACCAATTCACGCCTTTCATCTTCCATCTCTTTTTGAATTTGATCTTGACCCTTATCCTTCAGAACCGTAAGCCCTTTAATTTCTTTTCCACTTCTGAGGGTCATGGCACTCATATTCTTTGGGTTAACTTCAAGTTGAGATGAAAGTTTTCCTTTCTCTTGAGACTCCAAACGATGTAGTGTAGAGGTCATCCGACTCAACTGATGTTCTATGTTTCTGATGCTCGTGTCTGTCCTTTGTTGGTATTGAATGGCATTTTTCTGGAGTTGCGTGGTGTTGGCAACTAATGCCTTGACCATATCCTCCAAAGACATGTCAGCATTTGATGAATGAGATTGGTATTTGGAGGGGTGTCGCGGCTGAAAATCTTGTTGCCTATTGGGCAAAGAATTTTACTGCTTGTTGCCTCCATAGCTAACATTCAGATGGTCTCTCCAATTCGGATCATTCATATTGGAATAAGGGTCACACTGCCTACGAGACACGGGCACGTTGCCAACCATGCTCATTTGTTCAACTCCTTCATCTTGTAACACTAGGCACCAATCTGTGGGATGACTCGTGTCCTTACAAATACTACATGTTTTGGCCTGTTGAAAATTTCCTACAACCAACTGTCGAATAGCCGAAGTTAATTCAGATATTTGTTGTTGAATTGATGAGACATTTACCTCATTTACTCGACAAGTATGGGCATCCTTCCTTGTGCCAAATTGTTGAGAATTTTCTGCCATCCTTTCTATCAATTTCCAAGCATCTTGGGGAGTCTTATTCATCAAAGCACCTCCACTGGCAGCGTCTATAAGACTTCTATCCGTATATAGCAAACCTTCATAGAAATATTGAATCAAGAGCTGCTCGCTAATTTGGTGCTGAGGGCATCTAATACACAATTTCTTAAATCTCTCCCAATAGTCATGAGTGACTCCCCTGGATGCTGTGTAATGCCGCATATTTCCTTTCTCAAATTGGCGGTTCTTGACACAAGAAAATATTTTTGCAAAAACTTCTTCTTTAATTGTTCCCAAGTTGTTATACTACCTGGTGGCAGATAGTAGAACCAATCTTTTGCCGTGTCCTTGAGGGAAAAGGGAAATGCTCGCATTTTTATTTGCTCCTCAGTAATTCCCGAGGGTTTCATACTTGTGCATACTACATCAAATTCCTGCAAGTGCTTGTAAGGCTCCTTACCGGAAAAACCATGAAAAGAAGGTAAGAGCTGAATTAGGCCAAACTTTAATTGAAAAGGAGGTTCTTCATCTAAATTTGGAAAGGTGATGCATAATAACTGTTGATTAAAGTTTGGAGTAGCCAACTCCCTTAAAGTTCGAGCATTAGCCATGGCGACGTCTTCTTGATCAGGATTGCTCGAGTTGGCACTATGCACGGTCTTCTTTATCTCATGGTCAAAAATTAATTCACCTGCTCAAGAGGAGCGGGGCATAAAATCGAAAGAAAAAAATAAATTCAAAATAAAATGAACTCAAAAAGAAAACGAATTAACGAACGCCAGTCCCCGGCAACGGCGCCAAAAATTGACAGGTGCCGAACCTGTGCAATAATAAATACCTATTCGAGAAAAATACAGATTTTGTATATAGCAGTGAGTAGGGTCGAATCCACAGGGATTGAGGATAATTCGTTTCTTCTAGAGTCCAAAGAATGGGGGGTTCTTGGATTAAATGCTAACTAAATAAATTAACAGCAGAAAATAATTGATTAAGAGAAACTCTAGCCAAGGGTACACTTCAGAAATGGTTCATGCACTGATCATCGATTCACAGATAATTTCACATTTATTAATAGATTGGTTATAGTTGTCATACACGCGATAAACAACCAACCTTTCCTTACTTTCTCGATAGTTAAGGTACGACCGTTAACTATTTCTCTAACCCAAAAACAACCCTAGGTATGACCGTAGGATTTAATTTCTAGATTGCATTAAGAATTAGAAAGGCCCAATCCTAACTAACAAACATGCTAAGAGGGTTTGTTTAAGTTAGATCGTATGTTTCCCTGACATAAACCCAATTACGCCAGTTGCTATTGGGATAGAGATAACGAACAATTACAAATTCAATTACCCCTATTTAGCAAAATAGCCTATATGAATAACTAATTATTGTGCACTAATCAATCATACACAAGAGTTATAACAATTAAAAGCAGGAATCATATAAATACCAATAAATGAGAAAGCGATTAAAATAAATTCGATCTCACAGTAATTGCAGAACCAAATCTTCAATTGTCCCTTGACTAGAATTAAGAAGCTAGTTCTCCATTAATGGTTAATGGAGAACCAGCCGTGCAAGAATAAAAATAATAGCCGACGGCATTCTTCTCCAAATTCGCAGGAAGAAAACTCGATGGAATCAAAACTATCCCGAACTACCAAGCCAAAGGGATAATTAAATGTTCCCTCCTATGGCCTTTGCGGCCCACATGATAGATACCTAATAGGAGAAGAAAACTACTAAGACTTCCAAAACAAGTCTCCTCCAAAGCTTACGAGAGAATGTTTCTTTTGTTTCCTATCTTCGGTCAACCAAAGATGAAAAAGCCATCTCCCAAGCTCAACAATTGTGGCCTCTTTGTCTCCTTATTGCTTACAAAGCATATCAAAGCCAAACGAAATACATGCCAAGCCAAGCAGGCCTACTAGGAGTATAATACTTCCCTCCTAATCTTCCGTCAATAATCCACGTAGATTCCATTTTGAATTAGAAAACTCTGGAAAAATCACATCTTTTAATCTCCTTTTGCTCCACCTTCCTACAATTAGTACCAAATACCAAATATAATTAGAATCAATCAATTAAAATAATATTTGGCTAAAATCTAGGGAAAAATAATTATAAATTTAGCAACAAATTATGACCTATCAGACGCTTACATAATCGCGCTCTTTCTGTCAAATTAGGGTTTTTATATTCACATTTCTATTTTCTACACGCTAACAATTCACATTCTCTACCTTCACTCCTTTCCCTAGCAGAAGCCCAACAGAATCAATAATAAATTCGTAAGCCCATTGTGTTTGTTTACATCAGCATCATCATTCATGTAAATATGTGCTTAGTTATCTAAAAAAATTGTTTTTTAGCCCTTAAATGCTGGATTGCAATTCTTGTTTATTTTCTTAAGCTTCACAAGTCCTCGTGAATCTTTGGTGGCAGATGCTGTGTTCTTCATTTGAGCAGTTTTTATTTCTGGGTTGGTAGTAATGCTCGTAAAGTTCAAATTTTTTAATTGCTTCTTTCTTTTTACATAATATGGTACGAATGATTGGGAATTATTCTGTGCTTAGCTGTTTTTTAATTTATTTTAAAAAATTATAGCTTGAGATACAGCAGTTGGCGGTTGTAGTCTAGTTTCAATGATTTTGTAATAATAGTGAATTATTACGGGTTATTACATCAAAAATTATGTTGTCACTGTATTTTTGAAATTATCCCAAAAAAAGGGTAAACAATAAAAGAAGGCGATTGGGAAAGCCATAAAGGAGCCAGACACTGGTAAAGTAATTTACGGGGCCAAAGAGTAAAATCAATAAAAAAAAGGCATTACTGCAAAACGGGCACTTAAATATCCAACAGGGTTCTTATTCGCGTTTGCACACGCAGACGCTTCTCACTGTCCTTCTCTGTATTCGTTTATGCAACCCACAAAATCAACAAAAAATTGGTAAGTTCATTTGTTTGTTTATTTATTTGTGAAGGATTTTTCCCCCTGTTAAATGGATGATTTATTTGTGTTTTAATTTCTTGATCTTGATTTTAGCTTGTGAACCTTTCGTTGCTAATGCCTTATTGTGTCTCTCAGGAGTTCTTTATTTCTTGGTGGTTAGCTTTTCTTCATAAAGTTTATATTTTGTCATAACAATTTGTTTCTGGTGATTGGATTTTATTTTGTGCTTAGACCTATTGAAGTTCAATGAAATTATTAGTTCTGGAGTCTGAGTTATTTTATTTTATTTTTTGGCTGGAACTGGTCTGAAACCCGAATGAAGATAGATGTAAAATTTGTTCCCTAAGTTGGCTGTTAAGGTTTCTTTTGCATATGAGTGAACTATGAATGAAAATAATCCGAAAGTACTTGCACTTGTTCCTTAAGCCCTCGAATGCCTTTCCTAGTTTTTCTTTCTCCTTTGATCTATTGAGACAGTAGATAGTTTGGATTTTGAACAAGAAAATATTTCATGGGTACTCAATATTGAATCGATTGGTATATTTTGCACATTAGCTTTTCATAAGGGTTAGGTTCATTCCATAAGTCGACCACTCTCTTTAAAGATTGTTCCTTTGTAATATTTGATAGCCTAATACCAAACTTAATCCAAAAAAACGTTGCTTAGTATTTATTTATTGTATGCCTAGTCTGCAATGCTCTGGGTATATGCATGGAAGTCAATTCCTAGGATGCTACCATTTACCAAAACATTCTTGCGTGTGGTCTTCTTTCCCAAAGCACATTCATGCAAAAGATATTTATCAAGCATGGTAGACAATGACATCAGATTGGTGGACTGAAAATTTATGAGTTGTAAACGGCTTGCAATACTGGATGTCATATTGTTGATTAGTCTTCTTATACCAGTAGGATTTTCATATTCTAGAATGAGATGATAGTCCCTGAAAATAAGAATGAGACTGACATCTTCCCCATTTCCCTTCTTCAGGTGAGAAGCTCACTGGAAATAGGATGTGAAACTTCTACACAGGAAGGAAGGATTACATTCATTTGCTGCATTTAGCCAAAGGGCACTGCTTCACCAGAAATCATCCTTTAGTGTTTATCATTTTGCAACTATCTTCAAACTATGAAGCTTTTTGTAGTTTTCAAATCCTTGCGTAGCTATCCCACTCTTCGTATGGTTACTGCCCCTCTACAGTCTCGTGCATTTCAGCCTAATTTCATTCCCAGAGATTCCAAATCAAAGCCTATAAGACACAAGTATCCTGTTTTCTATGATCCTTATGGCCCTAGACCCCCTCCTTCAGATAAGATCATTCGGCTTACAGAACAGATTGCAGCTAGGGATGGCAACGGGGCGGGGTTGGGGCCCCGTTGCCTATTAATTCCCCCCGACCCCCGCCCCGTCCCCCGCCTCCCGCTCCCCCCGCCCCGCTTCCCCGGCGGGTGCCCCGCGGAGTTAATAAAATTTTATTATAGTTAAATTTTAATAAATAATCAAGTACTAAAATATCAACACATCACCAAATTATTATTCATTGTAATTTTGCAATTGAAACTCATAAAAACAATCAAACAGAAGTTATTTGAATACAATCCAATATGATAAAATAAATATAACTAAAATAGTCAAATTTTCACTTTTAGTACAAATACAATAACTAATTCATTATTGTGTTTGTGCTTTTTTTGAGAAAAAAAATGTTATTCTATTAAGTGTAATTAGAAATTTAGTATAAATGTATTAGTAAATTTAGTATAACTAATTAATAAATTCTATTAGTAGACATGTATAATTATTTATATAATTGATAATATCAATTATATTACGTAAACTAATATACATTATATAATACATCTAACTAATAATATCATTATCATAAGTTTATAACTAATTAACTTACATATTATATATAATTATATATATTTATATATATATATATATTTTTTTTTTTTTTGCGGGTGGCGGGGCAGGGGTATACTCCCCCGCCCCGTTTCTAAGCGGGGGGAAAAATTCTACCCCGCCGCCGCCCCAACCCCCGCCCCGAGAGCCCCTCGCTGGGCGGGCACCCGCCCCCATTGTCATCCCTAATTGCAGCCCTGTCTCCTGAAGAGCGTAATTTGATTGGTCCCACGCTTAGAGACAAACTAAGGCATCCTAAGATTCAACTAGTTTTAGTGGAGGGCATGGACTTGGGTCCTCAGGGAGGGTCTGGTGTTGGGTCTTCAAAGGCTGAGGAGAAGAAAGTTAAAAAAGCTGCATTTGATGTCAAGTTAGAAAAGTTTGATGCTGCTGCAAAAATTAAGGTGATCAAAGAGGTTCGTGCTTTCACAAATTTAGGGCTGAAGGAAGCCAAAGATTTAGTTGAGAAAGTACCAGTTTTAATTAAGCAAGGTATCACTAAAGAATAGGCAAATGATATTATAGAGAAGATCAAGCTGTAGGGGGAGTTGCTGTTATGGAGTAGATTTTCACCGAGTTTTGTATGCTTTCTTTGAATTGTTATCAAAGTTCTATTGCCAGTTTTTCGCTTTGATAGAGAAACAACTGCCAATCTGAAGATGTTGTTCTTGCATATTCAAAAGAATGAAACTTTCCTTGCTAGGTAGAGGAGGAACATTATTATATTTTCCTTCAAATTTGGTTGTCATACTTGATATTTTGTGCTGACCCTTAATGGGATTTGGGATACGGATGGGCCACCAGGGAAATTGGCTTAACAGATGTCTGGTTTTGTGTAAAATTGCTGGTGTATGATATTGGAATTATTGCTATTTCAGCTGTGGTTGCAACTTACAAGTAGTTTGTTTGCTTCAGCGTTTTAACATGGCGGCTGACTTTTCAGTGGCCGCAAATGGTCTCTGTCCATTTTTGAGATGTCCAAACAGTTACATTTCAGGCTTTTGCCAGGTATGGAAATTTTGGAATTGAATTATGAACTCTCAGCATGCAATTTTCACTTAACTGATCCCCAGCAATTAACAGACCCACACTCTAGTAGATAACATTTTTAGCCACTTCATGCAATATTTGAAAATATTTCTTGCGCAACTATGAGATGTGTAACCTTTATTGTTGTAGTCGAATAGCATTCCTAATTGACCAATTGTTACTGGTCAATTAGTTCATCTTAACCTGAAAGCAGTAGTAGAGTAAATAAACATGATTGTGGCCCAAGTCTTCAGTTCTTTAGCCAGATGATAGTTAATATACGATTATGGTCTTGATTTTTCAATTCTATTGATGGATGGAACTCTTGGGAAATTGTTCATTTAATAAACATGATTGGTCTTGATTCTTCTAGATAAGAAAGGTAAATCCTTAAAGGCGAAGGCAAGCTCTTCAAGTGTTGAACCTTGAACATGCATGTTACCTTTTTTGCTTTTTGGTAATGACAGTAGATAACATTTCCATGTGGAGCATGACCGAGAAAGACAAAGGTCTAGAGAGTGGATGACTGTGTTCATTGATTGATTTTCCATTTCCCAAGTTATTGCATTAGTTGATCTTCCAACTTGGTTAAGGTAGTGGTTGATGACGAATGAGTTGAGGCTTTCCAAAAAGGATTTGCTAACGTGGATTCATAATGTGTCAATTGCGTCCCCATGTTCCAATTCTTATCCCTCTTGTGAAAGCAAAGATTTTTCAACTTTTTTTTGACGTGAAAGAACTGATGGTGACGAAAATTAAACATGAGCAATGACTTTGTTTTAACTCCTCTTTCATCACAAAATCCTTAATCAACACGGCTTTTAGCATAAAACTTGGCTGCTATTACTTTTCCTCTTACCTTTCCACAGAAAGTAAGCAAGAAATTGACAAATAGCTCCTACGTGCCCTCATAAGTATTATTTGGCTTGTATTCTCCCAAGATATAGGTGCCTATCAAACTATAATGCGACGCAAGAAAAATAAGAAGTAAATAACAAAAGAAATGTGAAAATAAAATCCTTAAAATCAAACTAGTATAGCTTACCTCTATACATAAGCTCTTTTTTTTGTTCAAATTACTCAACAGGAGTGTGCATCGAAATCAAATTCGGTAATTTGAAATTTTAAATTTGAAATTTTTGGAAATTTAGACATTAGAAAATTCGATCGATTTCAAATTCGATTTCACAAATTTCGAATTCAATTTGAAAGTCGGTAAACTGATTTCACATAATTCTGTAATTATATGTAAGTTTTGCTAAACTAAATGCGAACTTTTGTATAATATAAGTTTATAGTTATAACATAATATACAACTAACTTAATAAGACTTATTATTGTATTGTTTTATAATATAATTATTAATTAGATGTATTATTATGTAACATAAATTTTTATATTACATATATCCTTATACTATATAAGAATGAGTTTAGGGCAAAAATTTCAACTGCAATGGTGGGGCTATTTTGGGAATATGAAAGTATTTGAAGTGCAATTGAAGTATTGAATATGAATCATTATAGCTAATTTGATTTTTTTATAATTACTTAAATGTTCTGTCAGACATTTAAAACTGTGGGTAAGTTTAACATATGGCAATATTCAATATCCGATTAAACATTGAATACAATTGAATTCAGCTTGTGTTTTAGTGGAATTACATAAAAATCCTTTTAATCATTTTCCTTATACTATATAAGAATGAGTTTAGGGCAAAAATTTCAACCGCAATAGTGGGGCTATTTTGGGAATATAAAAGTATTTGAAGTGCAATTGAAGTATTGAATATGAATCATTATAGCTAATTTGATTTTTTTTTATAATTACTTAAATGTTCTATCAGACATTTAAAACTATGGGTAAGTTTAACATGTGGCAATATTCGATATCCGATTAAACATTGGGTACAATTGAATTCAGTTTGTATTTTAGTGGAATTACATAAAAATCCTTTTAATCATTTAATTGGATTAACATTCAAGTCTCTTAATTTCTTAAAGCCTTTCTTATCAGTTATTTGCAAACTTATGATATATAGATGTTAAGATACAATTAATACTGATTAGTGGAGAAGTTTGGTTTCTTGGTCATTACCATAGTAACTCTCATCTATTCAAATTCATTTCATTTACTTATAACTTTGTTCCACTACAATCATGTAGTCTATTGAATTCAGATGTTGCTATATTAGTTACTTCTCTTTCCCATTTTGCAACATCTTTTTCAATATGTTTTCTTTAGTTAATCTACTTTTTCGGTTGTAAGAAATCTATAATCTTGCAAATTGTATGTGCAATACTTTTTTTAGTGTTTTAATTCAATTGTCCATGTTAGATAAGCTTGATAGGGAGGAGATATCATTTGTTAATTGTTATTTGTGGTTTAGAATAAGTTTATCATCAAAAAATTTTCATTTATAGATTGCATCTACTTCTTTAGTTGTTTTAACTATTAGTTATGGTAATTTTCAAATTATTTGCTACTTTATTGATGATTCTATTTAGGCAATTTTTCACTCCATTTGATTTGCTAATATATTTAACTATCTACTTAAAAGTATTTGGCTGTAGATCCAAAGTATGTACTTCATTACTTTTAATTATTTTCTTGAATTGAATGGATTAAGATGTTTTAGTACTTTTTTGAGATAATTATTCATCTAGATTAGAATGTTAGCTATTGTATATCTTTGCAACTAGGTCAAAAACTGATGTTTTGTAATTGTAACCCCTACTGAGAAGGAGATGCTTTGCTATATGTCATAAATGATACAATAAATCATAATTGATTAATTGGTCAATGTGGATGTTTCATGATGATATGCCCTTGGAATCAATATAAATCAAAGAATTTGGCTTGTAAGAACCGAAATTCCATTAGCAATGATTTCTTCAAGTATGCTAATTGTTCAAATCTCACTTATATGACAAGATAATGAGGTGGATTGCCCTCATATCAAAATCAAATTCAAACTAAACAACAAATTTTAATATCCCTAAAGTGCATGAGCAGATATAAGTAGATCTTTTATTCTATTAGATTAGACGCAAAGTGGTTAATTGTGTTTTATAATTATATTTCAGTGCATATTATATTTTTTACTCAATACGTAATTTATTATTTTTATGTTTAATATCACATAATAAAATCGTCATACTTCAATTCTTATACTACAAAATACTAAATAATAATTATTAACTATCTTTAATTATAGGTACTAAACTCTCGCGCATGGCGCGGGCTTTTTCCCCTAGTATTAATATATATAACACATACGAATTTGAAATTGAATATCAAATTAGGTATTCGATTATGATTTCGCATTGTGAATTCGAAATCCAAAATTTCGTTTTGAGAAAACATATTCTCAAATTCAAACCCAATTCGTATATTTTGAAAATAAAAAAATCCAATTTCCTTTACGCTTTTCACTTTGCCGATTTCGAGAATTCCAAAATTCGAATCGAATTCGATCGATAAATCGATTTTTTTTAAAGTTACATGCTCCTATAACTCAGCATGAATCACTTATTATATATTTATCCTCCACCTACGAAAGGACATAAGAATTTATAACTCTCTTGTAGTATAAAGCTAAGTTAAAATATCTAGATCAAGAAAAAAAGAAAAATACACACTTACACTTTTCATTCTTTTCCTCCGTCATTTCCCTAGAAACAAAACAAGCACCTTTAATGTAGTAATAAAAATTTTAAAAAAAATGTTCGGGGGCCATTACAAAGGGCACAGTAAATATACGGGGACACAACCAGAAATCAAGCCAAATTTGAGGGCAACAAGGACGCTTAAATAATCGCGCTCTCTCCGTCAAATTAGGGTTCTTATATTCACATTTCTATTTTCTACACGCTGACAATTCACACTCTCTACCTTCACTCCTTTCCCCAGCAGAAGCCCAACAGAATCAATAATAAATTCGTAAGCCCATTGTGTTTGTTTACATCAGCACCATCATTCATGTAAATATGTGCTTAGTTATCTAAAAAAATTGTTTTTAGTCCTTAAAATCTAGATTGCATTTCTTGTTTATTTTCTTAAGCTTCACAAGTCCTCGTGAATCTTTGGTGGCAGATGCTGTATTCTTCATTTGAGAAGTTTTTATTTCTGGGTTGGTAGTAATGCTCGTAAAGTTCAACTTTTTTAATTGCTTCTTTCTTTTTACATAATATGGTACGAATGATTGGGAATTATTCTGTGCTTAGCTATTTTTTAATTTATTTTAAAAAATTATAGCTTGAGATACAGCAGTTGGCGGTTGTAGTCTAGTTTCAATGATTTTGTAATAATAGTGAATTATTACGGGTTATTACATTAAAAATTATGTTGTCACTGTATTTTTGAAATTATCCCCAAAAAAAAGGGTAAACAATAAAAGAAGGCGATTGGGAAAGCCATAAAGGAGCCAGACACTGGTAAAGTAATTTACGGGGCCAAAGAGTAAAATCAATAAAAAAAAGGGCATTATTGCAAAACAGGCACTTAAATATCCGTCAGGGTTCTTATTCGCGTTTGCACATGCAGACGCTTCTCACTGTCCTTCTCTGTATTCGTTTATGCAACCTACAAAATCAACAAAAAATTGGTAAGTTCATTTGTTTGTTTATTTAGCTGTGAAGGATTTTTTCCACCTGTTAAATGGATGATTTATTTATATTTTAATTTCTTGATCTTGATTGTAGCTTGTGAACCTTTCATTGCTAATGCCTTATTGTGTCTCTCAGGAGTTCTATATATCTTGGTGGTTAACTTTTCTCCATAAAGTTTATATTTTGTCATAACAATTTGTTTCTGGTGATTGGATTTTATTTTGTGTTTAGACCTATTGATGTTCAACGAAATTGTTAGTTCTGGAGCCTGAGTTATTTTATTTTTTGGCTGGAACTGGTCTGAAACCCGAATGAAGATGGATGTAAAATTTGTTCCCTAAGTTGACCGTTGAGGTTTCTTTTGCATATGAGTGAACTATGAATGAAAATAATCCGAAAGTACTTGCACTTGTTCCTTACTTAAGCCCTCGAATGCCTTTCCTAGTTTTTCTTTCTCTTTTGATCTATTGAGACATTGGATATTTTGGATTTGGAACAAGAAAATCTTGCAAGGGTACTCAATATTGAATCGATTGGTATATTTTGCACATTAGCTTTTCATAAGGGTTAGGTTCATTCCATAAGTCGACCACTCTCTTTAAAGATTTTTCCATTGTAATATTTGATTGTAAGTAAGAATGCAGTCTAATACTACACTTAATCCAAAAAAACATTGCTTAGTATTTATTTGTTGTATGCCAAGTCTGCCATGCTCTGGGTATATGCATGGAAGTCAATTCCTACAATGCTATCATTTACCAAAACATTCTTGCGTGTGGTCTTCTTTCCCAAAACACATGCATGCAAAAAATATTTATCAAGCATGGTAGCCAATGGCATCAGTTTGGTGGACTGAAAATTTATGAGTTATAAACGGCTTGCAATACTGGATGTCATATTGTTGATTAGTCTTCTTATACCAGTAGGATTTCCATATTCCACAATGAGATGATAGTCCCTGAAAATGTGAATGAGACTGACATCTTCCCCTCACTGGAAATAGGATGTGAAACTTCTACACAGGAAGGAAGGATTATATTCATTTGCTGCATTTAGTGCTACAATTGCCAAAGGGCACTGCTTCACCAAAAATCATCCTTCAGTGTTTATTTTTTTGTAGCTATCTTCAAACCATGAACCTTTCTGTAGTTTTCAAATCCTTGCGTAGCTATCCCGCTCTTCGAGTGGTTACTGGCCCTCTACAGTCTCGTGCATTTCAGCTTGATTCATTCCTAGGGATCCAAATCAAAGCCCGTAAGACACAATTATCCAGCTTTCTATGATCCTTATGGCCCTAGACCCCCACCTTCAGATAAGATCATTCGGCTTGCAGAGCAGATTGCAACCCTGTCTCCTGAAGAGCGTAATTTGATTGGTCCCACGCTTAGAGACAGACTAAGACATCCTAAGATTCAACCAGTTTTAGTGGAGGGCATGGACTTGAGTCCTCAGGGAGGGTCTGGTGCTAGGTCTTCAAAGGTTGAGAAGAAGAAGGTTGAAAAAACTGCATTTGATGTCAAGTTAGTAAAGTTTGATGCTGCTGCAAAAATTAAGGTGATCAAAGAGGTTCGTGCTTTCACAAATTTGGGGTTGAAGGAAGCCAAAGATTTAGTTGAGAAACTACCAGTTTTAATTAAGCAAGGTATCACTAAAGAAGAGGCAAATGATATTATAGAGAAGATCAAGGTTGTAAGGGGAGTTGCTGTTATGGAGTAGATTTTCACCGAATTTTGTATGCTTTCTTTGAACTGTTATCAAAGTTCTATTGCCAGTTTTTCGCTCTGATAGAGAAACAACTGCCATTCTGAAGATGTTGTCCTTGCATATTCAAAAGAATAAAACTTTCCTTGCTTGGTAGAGGAGGAACATTATTATATTTTCCTTCAAATTTGGTTTTCATACTTGATATTTTGTGGTGACCCTTAACGGGATTTTGGGATACGAATGGGCCACCAGGGAAATTGGCTTAACAGATGTCTGGTTTGTGTAAAATTGTTGGTGTATGATATTGGAATTATTGTTGATTTAGCTGTGATTGCAACTTACAGGTAGTCTGTTTGGTTCAGCATTTTAACATGGCGGCTGACTTTTCAGTGGCTGCAAATGGCCTCTGTCCATTTTTGAGATGTCCAAACAGTTACATTTCAGGCTTTCGCCAGGTATGAAAATTTTGGAATAGAATTATGAACTCTCAGCATGCGATTTTCACTTAACTGATCCCCAGCAATTAACAGACCCACACTCTAGTAGATAACATTTTTAGCCACTTCATGCAATATTTGAAAATATTTCTTGCGCAAATATGAGATGTGTAACCTTCATTGTTGTAGTCGAATAGCATTCCTAATTGACCAATTGTTACAGGTCAATCAGTTCATCTTAACCTGAAAGCAGTAGTAGAGTAAATAAACATGATTGTGGTCCAAGTCTTCAGTTCTTTGGCCAGATGATAGTTAATATACGATTATGGTCTTGATTCTTCAATTCTTTGGATGGATGGATGGAACTTTTGGGAAATTGTTCATTTAATAAACATGTTTAGTCTTGATTCTTCTAGAAAAGAAAGGTAAATCCTTAAAGGCGAAGGCAAGCTCTTAGAGTGTCGAACCTTGAACATGCATGTTACCTTTTTTGCTTTTGGGTGATGACAGTAGATAACATTTCCATGTGGAACATGACCGAGAAAGACAAAGGTCTAGAGAGTAGACGACTGTGCTCATTTATTGATTTTCCATTTCCCAAGTTATTGCATTAGTTGATCTTCCAACTTGGTTAAGGTAGTGGTTGATGACGAATGAGTTGAGGCTTTCCGAAAAGGATTTGCTAATGTGGATTCATAATGTGTCAATTGCGTCCCCATGTTCCAATTCTTATCCCTCTTGTGAAAGCAAAGATTTTTCAACTTTTTTTTGACGTGAAAGAACTGATGGTGACGAAAATTAAACATGAGCAATGACTTTGTTTTAACTCCTCTTTCATCACAAAATCCTTAATCAACACGGCTTTTAGCATAAAACTTGGCTGCTATTACTTTTCCTCTTACCTTTCCACAGAAAGTAAGCAAGAAATTGACAAATACCTCCTGCGTGCCCTCATAAGTATTATTTGGCTTGTATTCTCCCAAGATATAGGTGCCTATCAAACTATAATGCGACGCAAGAAAAATAAGAAGTAAATAACAAAAGAAATGTGAAAATAAAAGCCATAAAATCAAACTAGTATTGCTTACCTCTATACATAAGCTCTTTTTTTTGTTCAAATTACTCAACAGGAGTGTGCATCGAAATCAAATTCGGTAATTTGGAATTTTAAATTTTCAAAAATTTCAAATTTGGACATTAGAAAATTCGATCGATTTCAAATTCGCTTTCACAAATTCCGAATTCAATTTGAAAGTCGGTAATAACCGATTTCACCTAATTCTGTAATTATATGTAAGTTTTGCTAAACTAAATGCCAACTTTTGAATAATATAAGTTTGTAGTTATACCATAATATACAACTAACTTAATAAGACTTATTATTGTATTGTTTTATAATACTATTATAATTAGATTTATTATTATATAATATAAATTTTTATATTACATATATATTAATATATATAACACATACGAATTTGAAATTGAATATCAAATTAGGTATTCGATTCCGATTTCACATTGCGAATTCGAAATCCAAAATTTCGTTTTGAGAAAACATATTCTCAAATTCAAACCAAATTCGTATATTTTGAAAATAAAAAAATTCGATTTCCTTTTCACTTTTCGCTTTACCGATTTCGAGAATTCCAAAATTCGAATCGAATTCGATCGAAAAATCGATTTTTTTTTTAAGTTACATGCTCCTATAACTCAGAATGAATCACTTATTATATATTTATACTCCACCTACGAAAGGACATAAGAATTTATAACTCTCTTGTAGTATAAAGCTAAGTTAAAATATCTAGCTCAAGAAAAAAAGAAAAATACACACTTACACTTTTCATACTTTTCCTCCGTCATTTCCCTAGAAACAAAACAAGCACCTTTAATGTAGTAATAAAAATTTAAAAAAAAATGTTCGAGGGCCATTACAAATGGCACAATAAATTTATGGGGACACAACCAGAAATCAAGCCAAATTTGAGGGCAACAAGGACGCTTAAATAATCGCGCTCTCCCCGTCAAATTAGGGTTCTTATATTCAGATTTCTATTTTCTACACGCTGACAATTCACACTCTCTACCTTCACTCCTTTCCCCAACAGAAGCCCAACAGAATCAATAATAAATTCGTAAGCCCATTGTGTTTGTTTACATCAGCACCATCATTCATGTAAATATGTGCTTAGTTATCTAAAATTGTTTTTTAGCCCTTAAATGTTGGATTGCAATTCTTGTTTATTTTCTTAAGCATCACAAGTCCTCGTGAATCTTTGGTGGCAGATGTTGTATTCTTCATTTGAGGAGTTTTTATTTCTGGGTTGGTAGTAATGCTCGTAAAGTTCAATTTTTTTAATTGCTTCTTTCTTTTTACATAATATAGTATGAATGATTGGGAATTATTCTGTGCTTAGCTATTTTTTTCATTTATTTTAAAAAATTATAGCTTGAGATACAGCAGTTGGCGGTTGTTGTCTAGTTTCAATGATTTTGTAACAATAGTGAATTATTACTGGTTATTACATTAAAAATTATGTTGTCTCTGTATTTTTTAAATTATCCCAAAAAAAACAATAAAGGAAGGCGATTGGGAAAGCCATAAAGGAGCCAGACACTGGTAAAGTAATTTACGGTGCCAAAGAGTAAAATCAATAAAAAAAAAAGGGCATTATTGCAAAACGGGCACTTAAATAGCCGTCAGGGTTCTTATTCGCGTTTGCACACGCAGACGCTTCTCACTGTCCTTTTCTGTATTTGTTTATGCAACCCACAAAATCAACAAAAAATTGGTAAGTTCATTTGTTTGTTTGTTTAGCTGTGAAGGATTTTTTCCCCTGTTAAATAGATGATTTATTTATGTTTTAATTTCTTGATCTTGATTGTAGCTTGTGAACCTTTCGTTGCTAATGCCTTATTGTGTCTCTCTGGAGTTCTTTATTTCTTGGTGGTTAGCTTTTCTCCATAAAGTTTATATTTTGTCATAACAATTTGTTTTTGGTGATTGGATTTTATTTTGTGCTTAGACCTATTGAAGTTCAATGAAATTGTTAGTTCTGGAGCCTGAGTTATTTATTTTATTTTATTTTTCGGCTGGAACTGGTCTGAAACCCGAATGAAGATGGATGTAAAATTTGTTCCCTAAGTTGGCTGTTAAGGTTTCTTTTACATATGAGTCAACTATGAATGAAAATAATCCGAAATTACTTCCACTTGTTCCTTACTTAAGCCCTCGAATACCTTTCCTAGTTTTTCTTTCTCCTTTGATCTATTGAGACATTGGATAGTTTGGATTTTGAACAACAAAATCTTGCAAGGGTACTCAATATTGAATCGATTGGTATATTTTGCACATTAGCTTTTCATAAGGGTTAGGTTCATTCCATAAGCCAACCACTCTCTTTAAAGATTGTTCCTTTGTAATATTTGATTGCAAGTAAGAATGCAGCCTAATACCAAACTTAATCCAAAAAAACGTTGCTTAGTATTTAATTTGTTGTATGCCAAGTCTGCCATGCTCTGGGTATATGCATGGAAGTCAATTCCTAGAATGCTACCATTTACCAAAACATTCTTGCGTGTGGTCTTCTTTCCCAAAGCACATTCATGCAAAAAATATTTATCAAGCATGGTAGCCAATGGCTTCACATTGGTGGACTGAAAATTTATGAGTTGTAAACGGCTTGCAATACTGGATGTCATATTGTTGATTAGTCTTCTTATACCAGTAGTATTTCCATATTCCAGAATGAGATGATAGTCCTTGAAAATAAGAATGAGACTGACATCTTCCCCATTTCTCTTCTTAAGGTGAGAAGGTCATTGGAAATAGGATGTGAAGCTTCTACACAGGAAGGAAGGATTACATTCATTTGCTGCATTTAGTGCTACAAGTGCCAAAGGGCACTGCTTTACCAGAAATCATCCTTCAGTGTTTATTTTTTTGTAACTATCTTCAAACCATGAAGCTTTCTGTAGTTTTCAAATCCTTGCGTAGCTATCCCGCTCTTCGTGTGGTTACTGGCCCTCTATAGTCTCGTGTATTTCAGTCTGATTTCATTCCCAGGGATCCCAAATCAAAGCCCGTAAGACACAAGTATCCTACTTTCTATGATCCTTATGGCCCTAGACCCCCATCTTCAGATAAGATCATTCGGCTTGCAGAACAGATTGCAGTCCTGTCTCCTGAGGAGCGTAATTTGATTGGTCCCATGCTTAGAGACAGACTAAGGCATCCTTAGATTCAACCAGTTTTAGTGGAGGGCATGGACTTGGGTCCTCAGGAAGGGTCTGGTGCTGGGTATTCAAAGGCTGAGGAGAAAAGATTGAAAAAACTGCATTTGATGTCAAGTTAGAAAAGTTTGATGCTGCTGCAAAAATTAAGGTGATCAAAGAGGTTCGTGCTTTCACAAATTTGGGGTTGAAGGAAGCCAAAGATTTAGTTGAGAAAGTACCAGTTTTAATGCTAAAGAAGAGGTAAATGATATTATAGAGAAGATCACGACTGTAGGGGGAGTTGCTGTTATGGAGTAGATTTTCACTGAGTTTTGTATGCTTTCTTTGAACTATTATCAAAGTTCTATTGCCAGTTTTTCGCTCTGATAGAGAAACAACTGTCATTCTGAAGATGTTGTTCTTGCATATTCAAAAGAATGAAACTTTCCTTGCTAAGTAGAGGAGGAACATTATTATATATTCCTTCAAATTTGGTTGTCATACTTGATATTTTGTGCTGACCCTTAATGGGATTTTGGGATACGGATGGGCCACCAGGGAAATTGGCTTAACAGATGTCTGGTTTGTGTAAAATTGCTGGTGGATGATATTGCAATTATTGCTGATTTAGCTGTGGTTGCAACTTACAAGTAGTCTGTTTGCTTCAGTATTTTAACATGGTGGCTGACTTTTCAGTGGCCGCAAATGGCCTCTGTCCATTTTTTAGATGTCCAAACAGTTACATTTCAGGCTTTTGCCAAGTATGGAAATTTTGGAATAGAATTATGAACTCTCAGCATGCGATTTTCACTTAACTGATCCCCAGCAATTAACAGACCCACACTCTAGTAGATAACATTTTTAGCCACTTCATGCAATATTTGAAAATATTTCTTGTGCAAATATGAGATGTCTAACCTTCATTGTTGTAGTCGAATAGCATTCCTAATTGACCAATTGTTACTGGTCAATTAGTTCATCTTAACCTGAAAGCAGTAGTAGAGTAAATAAACATGATTGTGGCCCAAGTCTTCAGTTCTTTGGCTAGATGATAGTTAATATACGATTATGGTCTTGATTCTTCAATTCTTTGGATGGATGGAACTATTGGGAAATTGTTCATTTAATAAACATGTTTGGTCTTGATTCTTCTAGAAAAGAAAGGTAAATCCTTAAAGGCGAAGGCAAGCTCTTCGAGTGTCGAACCTTGAACATGCATGTTACCTTTTTTGCTTTTGGGTGATGACAGTAGATAACATTCCCATGTGGAGCATGTCCGAGAAAGACAAAGGTCTAGAGAGTGGATGACTGTGTTCATTGATTGATTTTCCATTTCCCAAGTTATTGCATTAGTTGATCTTCCAACTTGGTTAAGGTAGTGGTTGATGACGAATGAGTTGAGGCTTTCCAAAAAGGATTTGCAAACATGGATTCATAATGTGTCAATTGCGTCCCCATGTTCAAACTCTTATCCCTCTTGTGAAAATCAAAGATTTTTCAATTTTTTTTTGACGTGAAAGAATTGATGGTGAAGAAAATTAAACATGAGCAATGACTTTGTTTTAACTTTTCTTTCATCACAAAATCCTTCATTAACACGACTTTTAGCATAAAACTTGGCTACTGCTACTTTTCCTCTTACCTTGCCACACAAAATAAGCAAGAAATTGACAAATACCTCCTGCGTGCCCTCATAAATATTATTTGGCTTGTATTCTCCCAAGATATAGGTGCCTATCAAACTATAATGCGACGCAAGAAAAATAAGAAGTAAATAACAAAAGAAATGTGAAAATAAAAGCCATAAAGTCAAACTAGTATAGCTTACCTCTATGCATAAGCTCTTTTTTTTTGTCCAAATTACTCAATAGGAGCGTGCATCGAAATCAAATTCGGTAATTTGGAATTTTAAATTTGAAATTTTTGAAAATTTGGACACTAGAAAATTCGATCGATTTCAAATTCGATTTCACAAATTCCGAATGCAATTTGAAAGTCGGTAATAACCGATTTCACCTAATTCTGTAATTATATATAAGTTTTGCTAAACTAAATGCCAACTTTTGTATAATATAAGTTTATAGTTATAACATAATATACAACTAACTTAATAAGACTTATTATTGTATTGTTTTGTAATATTATTATAATTAGATTTATTATTATATAATATAAATTTTTATATTACATATATATTAATATATATAACACATACGAATTTGAAATTGAATATCAAATTAGGTATTCAATTCCGATTTCGTATTGTAAATTCGAAATCCAAAATTTTGTTTTGAGAAAACATATTCTCAAATTCAAACCAAATTTGTATATTTTGAAAATAAAAAAATTCGATTTCCTTTTCGTTTTTCGCTTTACCGATTTCGAGAATTCCAAAATTCGAATCAAACTCGATCGATAAATCGATTTTTTTTAAGTTACATGCTCCTATAACTCTGAATGAATCACTTATTATATATTTATACTCCACCTACGAAAGGACATAAGAATTTATAACTCTCTTGTAGTATAAAGCTAAGTTAAAATATCAAGCTCAAGAAAAAAAGAAAAATACACACTTACACTTTTCATACTTTTCCTCCGCCATTTCCCTAGAAACAAAACAAGCACCTTTAATGTAATAATAAAAATTTTTAAAAAAATGTTCAGGGGCCATTACAAAGGGCACAGTAAATATACGGGGACACAACCAAAAATCAAGCCAAATTTGAGGGTATGTCAGCAACAAGGACGCTTAAATAATCGCGCTCTCTCCGTCAAATTAGGGTTCTTATACTCACATTTCTATTTTCTACACGCTGAGAATTCACACTCTAAACCTTCACTCCTTTCCCCAGCAGAAGCCCAACAGAATCAATAATAAATTTGTAAGCCCATTGTGTTTGTTTACATCAGCACCATCATTCGTGTAAATATGTGCTTAGTTATCTAAAAAAATTGTTTTTTAGTCCTTTAATGCTGGATTGTATTTCTTGTTTATTTTCTTAAGCTTCACAAGTCCTCGTGAATCTTTGGTGGTAGATGCGGTATTCTTTATTTGAGAAGTTTTTATTTCTGGATTGGTAGTAATTCTCGTAAAGTTCAAATTTTTTAATTGCTTCTTTCTTTTTACATAATATGGTACGAATGATTGGGAATTATTCTGTGCTTAGCTGTTTTTTCATTTATTTTAAAAAACTATAGCTTGAGATACAGCAGTTGGCGGTTGTAGTCTAGTTTCAATGATTTTGTAATAATAGTGAATTATTACGGGTTATTACATTAAAAATTATGTTGTCACTATAGCTGAGTATTTTTAGCTGTGCTCATAATCATAAGAAAACTAAAGCCAAAAAGGGGGAAAATTCCAGAGGGGGCAAATGATGTGGAAAAGAAAAGTTTTCCTTTGTGTGTAGACATTTGCTGTTTTTTAAATTTTTTTTAAGGCATCTTTTGAATGTTGACTAGCTTTGCTCGTGTCATTCGACTTGAGGAAGAAAAAGATTATACTTTTGGGATAATTGCAGAAACCTCCTTGAGATTTCTGACATTTGCATTGACCTCCCCTCTAGGTTTAGAAATTGCATTCAACTCCCCTGAACAGTAACAATTTGTTGCAGAAACCTCCTTGACAGCTTTTGTAGAAGTGAGATAAGAAATTTCTTCCAATTTTGCCCTCTTCTTGCTTGACAATTATTATTTGCTTGACAATTGCTTAACTAATTATCTAATTAGTTAATAGTTAAACTAATTAACTATTAACTAATTAATTAATTAACTAATTAACTAATTTCTATTTATCTAATTAACTAAAGCCATTGTCTATCCGAAATTAACAAACTATTTGCATGTTAAACTAATTAACTAATTAACTGCTTAACTAATTAACTAATTAATTAACAAACTATTTGCATGTTAAACTATATGCAGTACGTATTACCTATTTAAAGTATCGGCTCTTTATCGGTATTTTACTTTCAAACATTTAATTTATGATAAAAACATCAATGTTTGTAAGTAAAATTCAACAAGTGTTACAGTAATATTCTTACAAAAATGGAGGGGCATAGGGCCATAAATTAAATGTTTGAAAGTAAGAATATTGATATTTTTTGTAACACTTGTTGAATTTTACTTACAAACATTGATGTTTTTATCATAAATTAAATGTTTGAAAGTAAAATACCTATAAAGAGCCGATACTTTAAATAGGTAATGCGTACTGCATATAGTTTAATATGCAAATAGTTTGTTAATTAGTTAGTTAATTAGTTAAGCAGTTAATTAGTTAATTAGTTTAACATGCAAATAGTTTGTTAGTTTCGGACAGACAATAGCTTTAGTTAATTAGATAAATAGTTTGTTAGTTTAACATGTAAATAGTTTGTTAGTTTCGGATAGACAACAGCTTTAATTAATTAGTTAATTAGTTAATTAATTAATTAGATAATTAGTTAGTTAATTAGTTAAGTAGTTAATTAGTTTAACATGCAAATAGTTTGTTAGTTTCGGACAAACAACAGCTTTAGTTAATTAGTTAATTAGTTAAGCAGTTAATTAGTTAATTAGTTTAACATGCAAATAGTTTGTTAGTTTCGGATAGACAACAACTTTAGTTAATTAGTTAATTAGATAAACAAAAATTAGTTAATTAATTAATTAGATAATTAGGTAGTTAATTAGTTAAGCAGCTAATTAGTTAATTAGTTTAACATGCAAATAGTTTATTAGTTTCGGACAGACAACAGCTTTAGTTAATTAGTTAATTAGATAATTAGTTAATTAGTTAATCAGATAAATAGAGATTAGTTAATTAGATAAAAAGAAATTAGTTAATTAGTTAATTAATTAGTTAATTAGTTTAATTATGCAGAAATAGTTTGATTAGTTAATAACTATTAACAATTAGATAATTAGTTAATTGGTTAATAGTTAATTAGATAATTAGTTATTAATTAATTAGATTATTAGTTATTTAGTTAATTAGTTAAACTATGCAGAAATAGTTAATTTAGTGTAATTTTTATTAACAAATGTTTTGTTGGGTTTGATGAAAGTACTAATCACATTCATTTGGTAAAATTAAATCATGTCAGGGGTACTTTAGTAAATTGATCCACTTTTGCCTATTAAATTGCCTCCAACTTTTGATAGGGGAGGTCAGTGTTATTTCAAAATTGATAGGGGAGGTCATAAAAGTTGGGGGAGGTTTCTGCAATTATCCCTATACTTTTCTTTGTGATTTTGTGACATTCATCTTCTGGTAAATGTCATTTCAGGCTTTCGGTTTGAATTGTAGGTCTTTGCCATAAATTTTTCTTAACTCACGTCGTGTTGAATTTAAATCAGGCTTATCCACTCTTCAAGGGAAAGGTGGGCGCCTAAGAAGAATATTTTAGCTGTCTTGGTTATTGTTTATCTTGTTGGTGAGAGAAACACTCTGCAGAGGATTGCATTGTTTTTTGGGATAATTGCAAAAACCTCTCCTGACTTTTATAGTAATAGCATTGACCTCCCCTATCAATTTTGAAATAGCACTGACCTCCCCTATCAAAAGTTGGAGGCAATTTAATAGGCAAAAGTGGGTCAACTTACTAAAGTACCCCTGACATGATTTAATTTTACCAAATGAATGTGATTAGTACTTTCATCAAACCCAACAAAACATTTGTTAATAAAAATTACACTAAATTAACTATTTCTGCATAGTTTAACTAATTAACTAAATAACTAATAATCTAATTAATTAATAACTAATTATCTAATTAACTATTAACTAATTAACTAATTATCTAATTGTTAATAGTTATTAACTAATCAAACTATTTCTGCATAATTAAACTAATTAACTATTAACTAATTATCTAATTAACTATTAACTAATTAACTAATTAACTAATTAACTAATTTCTATTTATCTAATTAACTAATCTCTATTTATCTAATTAACTAATTAACTAAAGCTGTTGTCTGTCCGAAACTAATAAACTATTTGCATGTTAAACTAATTAACTAATTAGCTGCTTAACTAATTAACTACCTAATTATCTAATTAATTAATTAACTAATTAACTAATTTTTGTTTATCTAATTAACTAATTAACTAAAGTTGTTGTCTATCCGAAACTAACAAACTATTTGCATGTTAAACTAATTAACTAAAGTTGTTGTTTGTTCGAAACTAACAAACTATTTGCATGTTAAACTAATTAACTAATTAACTACTTAATTAATTAACTAACTAATTATCTAATTAATTAATTAACTAATTAACTAATTTTTGTTTATCTAATTAACTAATTAACTAAAGCTGTTGTCTATCCGAAACTAACAAACTATTTACATGTAAAACTAATTAACTAATTAACTACTTAACTAATTAACTAACTAATTATCTAATTAATTAATTAACTAATTAACTAAAGCTATTGTCTGTCCGAAACTAACAAACTATTTGCATGTTAAACTAATTAACTAATTAACTGCTTAACTAATTAACTAACTAATTAACAAACTATTTGCATGTTAAACTATATGCAGTATGCATTACCTATTTAAAGTATCGGCTCTTGATAGGTATTTTACTTTCAAACATTTAATTTATGATAAAAATATCAATGTTTGTAAGTAAAATTCAAAAAGTGTTACAAAAAATATCAATATTGTTACTTTCAAACATTTAATTTGTGACCCTATGCTCCTCCATTTTCATAAGAATATTACTGTAACACTTGTTGAATTTTACTTACAAACATTGATGTTTTTATCATAAATTAAATATTTGAAAGTAAAATACCGATAAAGAGCCGATACTTTAAATAGGTAATGCGTACTGCATATAGTTTAACAAGCAAATAGTTTGTTAATTAGTTAGTTAATTAATTAGTTAATTAGTTAAGCAGTTAATTAGTTAATTAGTTTAACATGCAAATAGTTTGTTAGTTTCGGATAGACAATAGCTTTAGTTAATTAGATAAATAGAAATTAATTAATTAGTTAATTAGTTAATAATTAATCAGATAATTAGTTAATAGTTAATTAGTTTAACTATTAACTAATTAGATAATTAGTTAAGCAATTGTCAAGCAAATAATAATTGTCAAGCAAGAAGAGGGCAAAATTGGAAGAAATTTCTTATCTCACTTCTACAAAAGCTGTCAAGGAGGTTTCTGCAACAAATTGTTACTGTTCAGGGGAGGTGAATGCAATTTCTAAACCTAGAGGGGAGGTCAGCGCAAATGTCAAAAATCTCAGGAGAGGTTTCTGCAATTATCCCTTGTTTTTTCCATTGGTGACAAGTTAATCAGGGTTTAAGATATCTATTGTTTCCAAAGTTCTTTAGGCATGGGTTCATTGTTTCAAACAGTGACATGAAGATTTTATCCCTATTTTGCAAGTTTTATGTGTCGTAAACATATTTGAAGCATTCAGAGATTTCCAATCTCACAAGGACAAAGGATTAGTGTTTGATAGGCTAGCTTTGAGCTTTAGAAAGAGTTCTGACAGCTAGCAGGAGGGATTTCTGATTTCTGGTGGGTTTTCTGAAAGATAGCTAAAACGGGGTCCCTGTGTTGTGTGGCTGCAAGGCCACATGGATCTACTGCTGCTAGCAGGGAGTGGTCTGTGGGGCCACATGAACCTTACTGGCGTACAAACTCAAGTTATTCACCGCCACCGCCGAGATGGGACTTCCGTTTCCAATCTGAAGCACTGTCATTTGGCTCCCATGACGGGATTCAACTGTTTGGGTCTTCAGCATCCTCAAATAGTAGAGAAAGTAGGAGCTGGTTGAGAGGCAATCATGTGGCCAATCATCCATATATGGCAAATGATGGTGGTGGCCCGTATTATAGTAGTCCCTCTGACATTTCCCCAGTGCGGCAATGGACTCCTCCAACAATACAAGAAATCAGTGTTGATGATTATAACACTTCGAGAAGAGGTTTGTCAATAACTTTCACGTTTTGTGTCCATTTCCACGGATTGAGTTTGCCCTCAATAGTAACATGCTTTTAGCTTTGAAGGGTTCACAATATCGTCACTTGCAGTATTACTTCTGTTTCTTGCTATTTGTTCCAAGTTGTTTTCTTTTGTCTATTCAGATTTGATCCTGTGGCCCCCCTCCCCCAAAGTTGTGCTTGCTTCTTTGATATAACTACTGCTCTTTATTGATAAGGAAGCATGATAATTAAGTATCCAATCCAATTGCTTTTAATTACTTTGATACAAGTATGCATATGACCTTTACAATTTTATGTAAAACCATCTATAGTAGAATAATTTTGTTTGTTTTTCTGTATATGAACATTCGCGTGATAAGAAAAGTAGCTGCAATGGGGTATGGTTTTGCTCCCTTTTATAATAAGGATCCATGCTTTCTTTGTCCAAAATAACATCGTGGCAGGTGTAGATTTGTTGATGGGCTGATCATTAAAGGGGGAGCTTGTAAACTTGTAGCTCCAATTTGGCAGGTTCTCTGCTGGAATCCAAATGATTTTTGCCCAAAATTGATTCTTGTATGGTGTCATAGTACAGGCTTGTGCCTGCTTGTTGTTAACTAAGCCTGCCTCCAAACACCATTACACTTGATCTTCATGTTTCCAGGTTAGGTTCAAAAGTAAATGCACCTTCAATCATGTCCAGTCATCTAATATAATGCATCAATCATCTTATAAGTCAGCTATAAACATGACCCATTAAAATTGAAGCAAACAAGGATGTTGCTACAATGCTATTCTCAACTGTCCCTATTTTTGTGTTGAGGGGTTACCCATGATTTCAGGATTGAGATCCCTACAGTTCATGACCTCAACATGAACTCCCACCCCTCCTCCCTCTCTCACAACACTCAGACATGAACGCATGGAAATGCATATTTATCTTTTCCCTTCTTCCCTGGTATACATTGCCCTTATATCATACTCTTTTCTTGAGGTCACTTGTGGGGCTGATGATGGGAAGCTAAGTAACAAGATGCTTTAAATTAAGTTTTTCAATTAAATTGCCAGGACAAGAAAATTGTTGAACATAGATTTGATAGCTTGGTGATGTCATTAGCTGTAATTGATTATTGACCTGGTTGGCTGGGTACAGATTGGTCCATAACCTTATGGGTGCACAGCTTGAGTGAGACCTGTGATGACAGAGCATCATGGTGGATGCTTCTATAGGCACTCTTGGTTTGGTATCCTGGCTAGTTCACATTTTCATCTTGTTTTTATTGCTAATTATGTGCCTTAGGACTTTCTTCTTTTTTAAGGGCTTATTTATCAGAATTTACTGTATTTTAATCTACAAAAGAAAATTATATTTGCTTGTAGATGATAAAAAGTTGTTTTACGTTTGTTTTTATTTGAAACGAGTACGTACCGATAGTATTGATATTCAGCCAACTACTGGTATTGTATGGGAAAAGCTCAATGTCACATTTGTAGCTTCTGTCTAAGCTTACATTAATACAGATATTAGCTGTTGCTGCCTTTTGATGGATGTTTTGTTGCTTAAAAGAAACATTAAGCACGTGCACTGGTACTGTGAGATTAGTGAGTCATCGTCATAGGAGGCTGCTTATGTTTGCCCTACAGTGCAATACGGTTCTGAGTTTCCTGCACCTTCAATCATGTCCAGTCATCTAATATAATGCATCAATCATCTTATAAGTCAGCTATAAACATGACCCATTAAAATTGAAGCAAACAAGGATGTTGCTACAATGCTATTCTCAACTGTCCCTATTTTTGTGTTGAGGGGTTACCCATGATTTCAGGATTGAGATCCCTACAGTTCATGACCTCAACATGAACTCCCACCCCTCCTCCCTCTCTCACAACACTCAGACATGAACGCATGGAAATGCATATTTATCTCTTCCCTTCTTCCCTGGTATACATTGCCCTTATATCATACTCTTTTCTTGAGGTCACTTGTGGGGCTGATGATGGGAAGCTAAGTAACAAGATGCTTTAAATTAAGTTTTTCAATTAAATTGCCAGGACAAGAAAATTGTTGAACATAGATTTGATAGCTTGGTGATGTCATTAGCTGTAATTGATTATTGACCTGGTTGGCTGGGTACAGATTGGTCCATAACCTTATGGGTGCACAGCTTGAGTGAGACCTGTGATGACAGAGCGTCATGGTGGATGCTTCTATAGGCACTCTTGGTTTGGTATCCTGGCTAGTTCACATTTTCATCTTGTTTTTATTGCTAATTATGTGCCTTAGGACTTTCTTCTTTTTTAAGGGCTTATTTATCAGAATTTCCTGTATTTTAATCTACAAAAGAAAATTATATTTGCTTGTAGATGATAAAAAGTTGTTTTACGTTTGTTTTTATTTGAAACGAGTACGTACCGATAGTATTGATATTCAGCCAACTACTGGTATTGTATGGGAAAAGCTCAATGTCACATTTGTAGCTTCTGTCTAAGCTTACATTAATACAGATATTAGCTGTTGCTGCCTTTTGATGGATGTTTTGTTGCTTAAAAGAAACATTAAGCACGTGCACTGGTACTGTGAGATTAGTGAGTCATCGTCATAGGAGGCTGCTTATGTTTGCCCTACAGTGCAATACGGTTCTGAGTTTCCTGCACCTTCAATCATGTCCAGTCATCTAATATAATGCATCAATCATCTTATAAGTCAGCTATAAACATGACCCATTAAAATTGAAGCAAACAAGGATGTTGCTACAATGCTATTCTCAACTGTCCCTATTTTTGTGTTGAGGGGTTACCCATGATTTCAGGATTGAGATCCCTACAGTTCATGACCTCAACATGAACTCCCACCCCTCCTCCCTCTCTCACAACACTCAGACATGAACGCATGGAAATGCATATTTATCTCTTCCCTTCTTCCCTGGTATACATTGCCCTTATATCATACTCTTTTCTTGAGGTCACTTGTGGGGCTGATGATGGGAAGCTAAGTAACAAGATGCTTTAAATTAAGTTTTTCAATTAAATTGCCAGGACAAGAAAATTGTTGAACATAGATTTGATAGCTTGGTGATGTCATTAGCTGTAATTGATTATTGACCTGGTTGGCTGGGTACAGATTGGTCCATAACCTTATGGGTGCACAGCTTGAGTGAGACCTGTGATGACAGAGCATCATGGTGGATGCTTCTATAGGCACTCTTGGTTTGGTATCCTGGCTAGTTCACATTTTCATCTTGTTTTTATTGCTAATTATGTGCCTTAGGACTTTCTTCTTTTTTAAGGGCTTATTTATCAGAATTTACTGTATTTTAATCTACAAAAGAAAATTATATTTGCTTGTAGATGATAAAAAGTTGTTTTACGTTTGTTTTTATTTGAAACGAGTACGTACCGATAGTATTGATATTCAGCCAACTACTGGTATTGTATGGGAAAAGCTCAATGTCACATTTGTAGCTTCTGTCTAAGCTTACATTAATACAGATATTAGCTGTTGCTGCCTTTTGATGGATGTTTTGTTGCTTAAAAGAAACATTAAGCACGTGCACTGGTACTGTGAGATTAGTGAGTCATCGTCATAGGAGGCTGCTTATGTTTGCCCTACAGTGCAATACGGTTCTGAGTTTCCTGCACCTTCAATCATGTCCAGTCATCTAATATAATGCATCAATCATCTTATAAGTCAGCTATAAACATGACCCATTAAAATTGAAGCAAACAAGGATGTTGCTACAATGCTATTCTCAACTGTCCCTATTTTTGTGTTGAGGGGTTACCCATGATTTCAGGATTGAGATCCCTACAGTTCATGACCTCAACATGAACTCCCACCCCTCCTCCCTCTCTCACAACACTCAGACATGAACGCATGGAAATGCATATTTATCTCTTCCCTTCTTCCCTGGTATACATTGCCCTTATATCATACTCTTTTCTTGAGGTCACTTGTGGGGCTGATGATGGGAAGCTAAGTAACAAGATGCTTTAAATTAAGTTTTTCAATTAAATTGCCAGGACAAGAAAATTGTTGAACATAGATTTGATAGCTTGGTGATGTCATTAGCTGTAATTGATTATTGACCTGGTTGGCTGGGTACAGATTGGTCCATAACCTTATGGGTGCACAGCTTGAGTGAGACCTGTGATGACAGAGCGTCATGGTGGATGCTTCTATAGGCACTCTTGGTTTGGTATCCTGGCTAGTTCACATTTTCATCTTGTTTTTATTGCTAATTATGTGCCTTAGGACTTTCTTCTTTTTTAAGGGCTTATTTATCAGAATTTCCTGTATTTTAATCTACAAAAGAAAATTATATTTGCTTGTAGATGATAAAAAGTTGTTTTACGTTTGTTTTTATTTGAAACGAGTACGTACCGATAGTATTGATATTCAGCCAACTACTGGTATTGTATGGGAAAAGCTCAATGTCACATTTGTAGCTTCTGTCTAAGCTTACATTAATACAGATATTAGCTGTTGCTGCCTTTTGATGGATGTTTTGTTGCTTAAAAGAAACATTAAGCACGTGCACTGGTACTGTGAGATTAGTGAGTCATCGTCATAGGAGGCTGCTTATGTTTGCCCTACAGTGCAATACGGTTCTGAGTTTCCTGCACCTTCAATCATGTCCAGTCATCTAATATAATGCATCAATCATCTTATAAGTCAGCTATAAACATGACCCATTAAAATTGAAGCAAACAAGGATGTTGCTACAATGCTATTCTCAACTGTCCCTATTTTTGTGTTGAGGGGTTACCCATGATTTCAGGATTGAGATCCCTACAGTTCATGACCTCAACATGAACTCCCACCCCTCCTCCCTCTCTCACAACACTCAGACATGAACGCATGGAAATGCATATTTATCTCTTCCCTTCTTCCCTGGTATACATTGCCCTTATATCATACTCTTTTCTTGAGGTCACTTGTGGGGCTGATGATGGGAAGCTAAGTAACAAGATGCTTTAAATTAAGTTTTTCAATTAAATTGCCAGGACAAGAAAATTGTTGAACATAGATTTGATAGCTTGGTGATGTCATTAGCTGTAATTGATTATTGACCTGGTTGGCTGGGTACAGATTGGTCCATAACCTTATGGGTGCACAGCTTGAGTGAGACCTGTGATGACAGAGCGTCATGGTGGATGCTTCTATAGGCACTCTTGGTTTGGTATCCTGGCTAGTTCACATTTTCATCTTGTTTTTATTGCTAATTATGTGCCTTAGGACTTTCTTCTTTTTTAAGGGCTTATTTATCAGAATTTCCTGTATTTTAATCTACAAAAGAAAATTATATTTGCTTGTAGATGATAAAAAGTTGTTTTACGTTTGTTTTTATTTGAAACGAGTACGTACCGATAGTATTGATATTCAGCCAACTACTGGTATTGTATGGGAAAAGCTCAATGTCACATTTGTAGCTTCTGTCTAAGCTTACATTAATACAGATATTAGCTGTTGCTGCCTTTTGATAGATGTTTTGTTGCTTAAAAGAAACATTAAGCACGTGCACTGGTACTGTGAGATTAGTGAGTCATCGTCATAGGAGGCTGCTTATGTTTGCCCTACAGTGCAATACGGTTCTGAGTTTCCTGTCAATCCTGAGTAATTTTATTGTTCATGTAACTTCCCTTTCCCTCTGGAAGAATTATATATTTTATATCTGTTGAGAATGGTATTAGCATATCTAAGTTGTAATTTTCCTATGACCCAAGTAAGTTACAAAAGGATTTGCTTTTGTAGGGCCATCAGGATTAGATTGTGCATTATGGGGTGATATATACTTTTTGCTTGTTCAGCATGACTGCATCTGGCTCTTGAAAATTTTGTTGAAGCATCACTAGTACATGAGTTTGATTTTCATTAGAACACATTACCATAGAGATAGTCATCAATATGGAACTAACCTTTATGGTTTCATCTGTCTTGGGTTCGCTATAAACATTTTCAGTTTTGTGAAATCGTTTGTCAATATCTTATGTGGTCTATCATTGGGGTTGCTTTACTGTCATTGGTTGTATGCATAAACAATTGTTCATATTAAGTGAACTACTATGAATGGAAATTTTAAATTGCTGATACTATCCTTCTCTTGTTTGATGCAGTCTCAAGGCCCTTATCCTTTTCCCCTGCTATGGAAGTAAGTTATGATTTTCCTTTCCCATGCATAGCTGAGTAGTACTGCCTGAAGTTCAACTTAATTATACTTACTTTTGCAGGGCACATCAGCTGCAAGGGATAGTGGTGGCTCAACTTCATCCAGGTCGGACAGTAGTGATTACGAGTCTGTGGCCAAGACACATCACTCTCATCGTAATTTTTCAAGTCGCCGTTGCTTTATGTCAAAACCTGTTCACCCATTGACCCTTCCATCTGACACACCTAGAAGAGAAGCTACTGACAGCAATGCTGCTGGGTATTTGGAATTTGATGCTGTTACTCCTCGAAGAGAAAAACATCGCTTGAGCAGTGCTAGTGGTAGTGTCGATCTCACTGATGTTTCTGAGCCATTTGAAGCTGATTTTTCAAGTAGATATTGTAATCCATCAGATAGTTTCAAATGTGGATTGTGTGAGAGGCTTCTTTCACAGAGATCTCCTTGGAGTTCTCGACGTATTGTGAGAAGCGGAGACATGCCTGTTGCTGGGGTTCTTTCATGCTGCCATGTATTCCATGCTGAATGCTTGGAGCAAACCACCCCAAAGGCCAACAAAAATGACCCCCCTTGCCCAATCTGTGCCAAAGTTGAAGAGGAGAATTCTCCAGATCAGCGGGTCTTTTCTAAGTTCTTCCCTAGGCTTAGGCCTTTCTGCGAAGATGGACCATCAAGGCCATGGGGTTGCGCACAGGCAGGAGATTGTGTTGAAGGTGCTTTGCATGCACCTTCCCGCAGTACCATGTTGTCACTTACTCGGAGTCGGATTAAAAAGAATCTCTCGTTGAAGGGTAATGTAGGCAGAGACTTTCCCGGGAAGGCGAGGAAAAGTGGCTCATTTGCCTCACAGTTATTTGTTGGTTCAGTTGACCATGGAGTCGCTTGTTCGTCCGAGACAGTTTCTGGCACAAGTGTGAAGTGAAACCAGAAGAGTGTGTCTGATGATTAGGAGGACCATATAAAAATGTATTTGCATTTCAGGGATCAATCCATGGCTTTGGGTTGATTGCAGTCGGTGTGTTGAATTGGGTAGTTGGGTTGTGTTTCTGTAATGTTTAGTGGGATTTGGGGTTCTAAATTAGGAAAATTTGACGTATGTTGTAATCATTTAGCCTGGATCTAAATCACAAGGATGTAAAAATGAATGATGGAAATGCCACGAAATCGGCCTAATGAATTACTATTATTGAAAATTGTTGTTGCCATGTTCTTTGGTCCTCTTGGCATTGATCAATCAATGGTCACCCGGTTTTGGTGTTTCATCAGACCGGCCGGATGCAAGGCTATTTATGCATCATACCTCCAACTGTTAATGCATGATGTTTGCAAGGTTTTTTGTCCTTTTTTAAACGTGCAAAGAAACTTGCGACTGGGAAGGGAAAGAACATTGGAAACAAAACCCGTCAGTAACAACACATTCAGAATAAGAAATCAGGGGCCACTGGCCCGCCCTTGTACCAAAAAAAAAAAAAAATGGCGAGAGATGGGCCACAGAAGAGCTAGAATTGGAGGTCGAGAAGTGATAACCTTTTGTCAATAGGTTCAATGGCTTGACATATTACCAGTGTTTTGAAAACCGGACCGGACCGGCCGGTTCGACCGGTTGAACCGCGAACCGGCCATGGCTCCGGTCCGGTTCAATGCTAAGTTTGACTTTGTCAAGAAACCGGTCAAAACCCGGTCGGACCGCGAAAACCGCCGAACCGGATTTGAACCGGTTATTTCCGGTTTTTGAGTTTTCCACTTTTTTTTTTTTTTTTTTTTTTTATTTTACTCAAGACCTTTGTAATAGAAGACCAATGTAGTAACCATTACACCATCACATCTTATTAGTTTTTTTTGATAACTTATTTATATAAAACAAATACTCATATTTCTTTTGTTCCATTTTTCTTACAAAATATCATCCTTTCATGGCTCTTTCTTTTTAATCTTCAACTCTTTCTCTCTCTCTCTATCATCTTTTCTTTTGCCACTCATTTTTTAATCAAACCTCTTTATTTTTAATTTATTGATGTTTTCTTCCATATTTTAATTTTGTTTTTGTCCATTAAATTTTAAAAAGTTAAAAAAGAATTATTTTTCTTTAATACAATTTATTTAATACCACAACCACTCACTTTTATCTCATTTTTTGTTTCTTATCAAATTTGCATTTCTATTTTCAATTCTCTTGATTTTCTTCGAACTCCAAACTTCCTTTTTTAAATTGTAAATTTAAATTCCAAAATGTAAATTAAAATTTAAGTTCACAATGTCTAAATTCTTATAAACGTGAATTTTGTATAATTTCAAATATTATGATATTTTTGGATTGGATTTAAGATTTTTTTGATAGATATAATTGAAATTGAGATGAAATTTATTTGTTTTAACTTATAATTTAAAAAATTTATTTTTAAAAATCCAGGTTATTCGAAAATTGTAAACTTTTCATCATATAAAGTATTAAATTATCCATTACATGTCTTATTTTGTGCATATATATATTTATATAAATTATTTTTTAAAAAATTCATTGAACCGGGGTTGAACCGGTCCGACCGGTTGAACCTCGACCCTTTCACTTCACCGGTTCAATTAACGGTCCGGTTTTTAAAACATTGCATATTACCAGTTTCTTTCCCCTTCAGCAATGTATATCAAAAATCATATGGCTGTAGTTTCACATTGAGCTAGAATTTGGATGGATCACAGTCAGCGACTGTCCATGGGCTGGATTAGCCCGAGTCTGATCAGCAAAAAAAAAAAAAAAACCGAGGAATCATATGTTTAAGAGGGCGAAGCAAAATTTGAATCTTAATATTGAGTACGAATGAAATATGTGTCGAGCCTGAGTTTTGCTACGAACAGATCCAATTAAGACTCGACCCATATACGTTGCATACATACATCCTACATATATAATAACTACATGTATAATAAAAAAATACTTTGGTTTATATATATATATATGTATGTATGTATGCATATACACATATTATAACATAAAGTATTAATAGTTTGTCTATAAATTTATAATAATTAATAAATATTAAACATGGATTGAATCCGATTTGGACCCAAAACTGGTATTAAATTGTGAGTTGAATTTGAAACTTATAATTTGGATTCAAACTTAAAAGGCTTGAAAGCCAAGGTTGTATTTACCAAAATTGGACTCATGAAATCCGAATATTATATTGACAGTCACAGTCGTAATGCTCATCCAAACATTCCTCCAAGGCAAACATTGGATTTTGGACCACTTGCGCAAGCTATCAAGAGCATGATGGGCTGCAAAATGCTCACAACAATGAGGATGTAAGATGCCAGATCATGGATGATGTGACACGTCAATCCCTGTATCTAAAGGTTTTCTTGACAACCCCAAAAAAAAAAAAAAAGCTCCTTTTTTAGAATAGCGGCCATGTGCTAATCAAACAACAATCATTTCTGGGCCAATGCGCCCTTCGTTTACGGGGAGGCCTCCACCCAAACATTAAATATGGAATAGCCCATGGGCCTTTACAGTATAAGATAAAAAGCACATTTGGGCGGGGGACCAATCAATTTTCCAGGTTCATGTGCTCTGTTTCAAAACCGCGGGACAAGGGCGCATTTGCTTATCAAACATCGCATAAGTTGGGCCTCCCTATTCAATTTGCACACCAATCTGTAGTTTACCCAATGGGCCCCATTTAAGATTACCGTAATTTTTTTTTTGAAAATTTTTGGATGAGCATTTTGAACTCCTCTTGTCACTTTCTTACAATTGTTGTATTGAGATTATTCCTTTACTCTCCGAAGGAAAATTCAGCGGCATGATCGTGACGACACTTCGATCATTTGTGAACTTTGCAAGATCTCTGTTGCTTTCTTCAATTTTCTTTCCTTCTTTCTCCCTTCTGCTGGACTTTGCTGGATGGGGTCCACGGCCTAAATTTGAAGCTTTAAAAGCTTTGATTCCAGCCATATTGATAGGTTTTGAAAAAAAAAAAAAAAGATTTTTTTTTTTTTTTTTTTTTGTCAATGGACATTACGAAATTGGCCACTATAAAGTATAAAGAGCCCTGCTAGCCAGCCAACTAGATAATATGTTGGTAGAATCGAATTAACCTTGCATTAGAAAGATTCTTCACTATAGATATGGATGATTAAGACTTAAACCGACAAAGATATGTACCAATCGGATTAGAGATGGCCTATTCATTCTTCACCATAGCTTTTTTTTTTCTCATCGGAGGGAAGTTTTAGTGGGATTCCAGTTTTTTTTTTCTTTTTTTTCATATACTGGTTCTTTTTGGATAATACTGCAGCACTTTTTAGGATATGACGTAGTGTAGTATGTAGTAGCATAAAAGGGCAGACGGAAAGATTTAAAAAATCATTAAAAAAAATGCTACTATGATGCGACAAATAATTTTTTTAACAAATAATACACCATCCAAAACAAAATTTTTTTGTGGCATAGTGCCGCATGCTTATATCAAAGAATGGAAAACTAAGCCTGAATTTAGGGTTTAACCCCAGGTATGTTGTGGCTATATATGGTGCTTTTGAAGTAGGGAAGGGAGGTATATGGGACCGAGTGAAAAATCAAAAATGATGAAGCTATCAAGTCTCATGATCCACACAGGATACCTTTATGGTGGAAAGGGTTTGACCGTGCCTATGATAGGAAGGCCTCCAGAGAGCGACACGTGTTGAAGGTGGATGGAATGCAAACGAAGACGTTAAGTTGTGGAATTGCGCGTGGAGATCAAACGTTAATATGTTGTCAGCGGCTGCAAGCTAAAAGCACAGGTTTGGACATCCGTTTGCGTTTTCCAATGCAGTTTGCTGGGTCAGGACAGTGTAATTGCAGCTCAGAACCACTGGCATTTATATATTTGCAAATCTACCCGTTAGCAATGGGAAAATGCTGCCAAGGCCTTGGGCAAAAAATTATGCGTAAAGAAGGTACCGAAGTTTTAACAAATAATAAATGTAAAGCGCACACGTGAGGGGGATAATAACTTGGAAGAAGGAAAAGCGGAGCAGAAGTATCCGTAGTACTCCCTCCGTCCCACTTTGATAGTCCCGTTTTTCTTTTGCGTCTATCCCAAATTGTAGTCCACTTTCCAATTGAAAAATGTAGTTGTATTTTAATTTTCCTAAAATATCTTTATTCAATGTAAGTTGTTGTTACTATAAACCTACCTCATTTAATGAGAGTTGATTTTTTTTTTACCATTAATTCAAGTTCCCATAAAGTTGTAATATAATTAATGTGAGGGTATTTTAGGAAAATAACTGCCTAAATTGATTGTTCGAACAAAATTAACTGTTTTTTCTTAGATTGTGTGAAAAACAAATCAGGACTGTCAAAGTAAAATGGAGGGAGTAGTTTCAAGGCAACGCCGAAACACTACCTTTATGGTAGGAAGCCTTTGACCATTCGTACTGTAGGCAGCCCCTCAGAGCTTGACACGTGTATTTGTAAAATGAGGAGCTGACGGACCATTATGTTGCAATGGTAACACCCGTGCAGATAAACAAAACAAGACGTATGCGGATGCAGTCTTTTTTCCCCTCCAATTCCTCCGTTTAATGTGCATTGTTTCCCCACTGCTTTATTACAGTTTAAAAATTGTGAAACTATAATTTTGTAATAAAATTAATAATAACATACCAACAATATATACCCATGACATAAATATACTAAACAATTATAAAAATATTTAGGATTATTCACCTCTACTTTAGAAGTTGCTCCCAAACACCGTACAACTAAATTTTTCATTCAATTTAATGATAGTACGGAAAAAAAAGACTAATTAATGAAAATACGATGTTGAAAATTTTTTAATTCAGAGTCACAATATGTGAGTTGGTGATAAATACAAAAAAACATGGTACTTTGATCATATAATGAAGGAATGTCATAAAGAACAGGCCATTAACGGGAAAAGTTTTCATTAATAAAAATACCAGCTCTTCACGACTTTCTTATCAGTCGTCCAACATATGAGCAAAGTGGCAATAATTAATCTAGTAATTTTTTCAGTTTATACATAATTAAATTTTTTTTTTTGCATTTTGACAAAAAAAACAAATGAAAAATTTTTATGAAAAGCACAAAAGTCAAATTGATTGGTCTGAAAGGAAAAGGAATAGCAGATATGTACTGTACTTGTATTTGACGTTCGAAATGCTGCAGTGCTGTTTTTGAAAAATATCGCCAAAAAATCTGATTCAAATGGAAGCAATTTTCATTATTTAAAATATCAAATATGTGAATGTGTTTTAACTGCTATCCATTGATATGCTAAAGTATCAATTTTCCATCAAATACCAGTTCTTTAACACCCATTTTTTCATAAACAAATTTATTTATGGGATAAAATTAAAATATACCCGTTTTCCAATAAATAGCTATTTCCAAGAAATACCTGGTGTTTTATTGAAAAACAGGTTTATTTCTATTTTATCCGATAAATAAATTTGTTTATGAAAAAATGGGTACTCTGTTCTTGTAATAGAGAAAAATCATAAAGAGTTGGTGTTGTAAGGAAAAATGGGCACTCTGTTCTTATAATAGACGAAAGCCATAAAGAGCTGGTGTTTTATTGGAAAACAAGTATATTAAAATTTTATTCGAGAAAAAAATTTGTTTATGAAAAAATGGGTGTTAAAGAGCTGCTATTTGATAAAAAATGATATTTTACAATACCAATGAATAACAGTTAAAGCGCATTCACAGATTTGGTATTTTAAATCACAGTATTCATTATTTAAAATACGAAATCTGTGAATGTATTTTAACTGTTATCCATTGGTTTCGTAAAATATCATTTTTCATCAAATACCAGTTCTTTAACACCTATTTTCCCATAAACAAATTTATTTATCTGATAAAATAAAAATAAATCCGTTTTTCAATAAAAACACCAGCTCTTTATGGCTTTCCTCTATTAGAAAAACAGAGTACATATTTTCTCATAAAACGCCAGCTCTTTATGGCTTTTCTCTATTATAAGAACAGAGTACCCATTTTTTCATAAATAAATTTATTTATTGGATAAAATAAAAAATAAACCCATTTTTTAATAAAACAGCAGTTATTTATTGGAAATAGCTATTTATTGGAAAATTGGTATAATTTTGTTTTATCCGATAAACAAATTTATTTATGAAAAAATGATTGTTAAAGAGTTGGTATTTGATGGTAAAATGATACTTTACAATACCGATGGATAACAGTTAAAATACATTCACAGATTTGGTATTTTAAATAAGGGAAAATTGTTCAAAACGTCTCTCACATTTTGTAAAATAACTTTTTTCGTCCCTCGTTTTTTAAAATGTAATTTTACGTCTCTTACAAATTTACATTGGTCAAATTTGGTCCCTACTTAAGTTTCCGACTAGTTTTTTATCGGAATTGACCACGTGCCATGCACGTGATCATGTTTTATATAAAATTTGTCAAAGAAAATTTTATATAATTCGATTCATAATCCCTCACATTTCATAAAATAAAATTTTTTGTCCTTCACATTTTTTAAAATGAATTGTTTCATCTTTTATTGATTATGTGTGTGAATAATTTTTTTTTAAATCCGTGTATATATTTATTTGATTTCACTTGAACAGTACGAATAGCATGTAAAATCAAATAGAGATATATCACACACTATTCGTATTGTGTGAGTGAAATCAAATAGACGTATACATGAGTTAAAAAAATTTGTTAGCTTTTCACTTATATTCATTTTCTTTTACTCGAAATTTGAATATAAAGAAGATATTTAATCCTAAATATTATCAAGTATTTATATCGAATTAAATTTGGATAGAAAAAGTAAACAAAAGCAAAGCAGGACAAAAAGAAATAAGTGATTAGCACTTTCAAATTTTAACACAATCACAAGGAAAGTAATTCAACTGTTGGTTTTAAAAGTGTGGAGTGAAAATTTCAGATTGAAATTTGTTAGCACAATTATACGATTCGAGTTAGGACCCATTAATTAGATGATCTTATTATACAACTCAATAAACAGATTATTACCAAAAGAGAAATGTCACAAATATTAAATAGGTTCAAATGGTGAATTCATATAAATATATACATGGGTTTTAAACAAAATTATTTGTTATTTTGTTTAAAACCCCTATATATATCTATTGAATAGCATGTGTATAACTACGATTAGCATGTTTAAATGAAATCCAATAGAGATAAATTAAATGTTATTTATACTGTTCAGATAAAATCAAATAGACATATACGTGGGTTCATAGGAAAAAAGCTATTCGTATACATGATCAATGAGGGATGAAAAAATTCATTTTAAAAAATACGAGGGATGCAAAAATTAATTTTTTGAAATGTGAGAAACGAAGCAACTCATTTTGTAAAATGTTAGGGACGGAAAAAATTATTTTGTGAAATGTGAGGGACTATGAATCAATTATGTAAAAATTTGATTTGATAATTTTGCCTTTAAAAAATGATCACATGCAAGTCACGTGGTGGATTCCGGGAAAAAGTAGTCGGAAAGCTAGGTAGGGACCAAATTTGGTCACTGTGAATTTGTAAGCGACATAAAATTACACTTTTAGAAGTGAGGGATGAAAAAAATCATCTTGTAAAATGCGATGGACATTTTGAACGATTTTTCCTTTAAATAAAGAAGATTGCAGCCGTTTGAATTAGATGTTTTTGAGGGTATTTTTCAAATGCAGCACTGTAGCATTTCGAACGTGAAATGCAAGTACTGTACATATATGGTATTCCTTTCCCTTTTAGACCAATCATCTTGGCATTTGTGGTTTTTGATAAAAAAATTTTATTTGTTTTTTGTGGAAATGGAAAAAAAAAACTTAATTATGTATGAATTAAAAAAATTACTAATTTAATGATTGGCACCTTGCTCATACGTTTGAGGTAAGGGTGGGCACGGGTCGGGTACTCGCCCCTAACAAGATTTGGCTGATCCGACCCTAAAGAGGTGGGAAAATGGATAGTATGTTGTTGTAATAGATAAAGCCATAAAGAGGTGGGGTTGTATTCGAAAACAAGTACATTACAATTTAATCGGGTTAAAGAAGTTGTATTCGGAATAATGGGTTTTAAAGAGATGAAATTTGATGAAAAAATGATACTTTACGATATCAATGAATAACAGTTGAAACACATTCACAGACTTGGTATTTCAAATCACAGTATTCATTATTTAAAATACCAAATTTGGGAAAGTATTTGAACTGTTATCCAATGGTTTCGTAAAATAATATTTTTGGTGAAATAGCAGTTGTTGAACAGCTCTTTTGCCACAAACAAAATAATGTATCGGAATAAAAAATCCGTCATCCAATAAAACACCAGCTCTTTATGGCTTTTATGTATTACAAGAACAAAGTACCCATTTTTCCATAAAACAGCAGCTTTTTATGGCTTTTATCTATTACAAGAACACAGTACTTTTTTTTTACATTAAAAAAGTTATTTAATGGATGAAATAAAAAAAACCCATTTTGTAAGACAAAGCACAAAAGTCAATTTCATTGGTGTGTTAGGGGAAAGAATATCAGATATGTAATGTACGTGTATTTGACGTTCAAAATACTGCAGTGATGTTTGTGAAAAACACCGTAAAAAACATGTAATTAAAATGGAACCAATTTTGATAATTTAAAATACCCAATATGTGAATGTGTTTTAACTGATATCGACTGATATGCTAAGGCATCGTTATCCCACGAAATACCAGCGCCTTAACACCCATTTTTTCCATAAACAAATTTATTGATGACATAAAATAAAACTATACCCATTTTCCAATAAATGGGTATTTCTTTGAAATACCCAGTGTATTATTGGAAAACGGTTTTATTTCTATTTTATCCAATAAATAAATTTGTTTATGGGAAAATGGATAGTATGTTGTTGTAATAGATAAAGCCATAAAGAGGTGGGGTTGTATTCGAAAACAAGTACATTAAAATTTAATCGGGTTAAAGAAGTTGTATTCGGAATAATGGGTTTTAAAGAGATGAAATTTGATGAAAAAATGATACTTTACGATATCAATGAATAACAGTTGAAACACATTCACAGACTTGGTATTTCAAATCACAGTATTCAATATTTAAAATACCAAATTTGGGAAAGTATTTGAACTGTTATCCAATGGTTTCGTAAAATAATATTTTTGGTGAAATAGCAGTTGTTGAACAGCTATTTTGCCACAAACAAAATATTGTATCGGAAGAAAAGAATCCGTCATCCAATAAAACACCAGCTCTTTATGGCTTCTATGTATTACAAGAACAGAGTACCCATTTTCCCATAAAACAGCAGCTTTTTATGGCTTTTATGTATTACAAGAACAAAGTACTTTTTTTTTTACATAAAAAAAGTTATGTAATGGATGAAATAAAAAAAAGCCATTTTGAAATAAAACAGCAGTTATTTATTTGAAATACCTATTTATTGGATAACGGATATAATTTTGTTTGTATGCGATAAAGATAATATATGTATGAAGAAATTGTTGTTAAATAGCTTATATTTAATGGAAAAATGATACTTTACGATACCGATGGATAACAGTTAAAACACATTCACAGATTTGGTATGTTTAATCATAGTCTTGATTATTTAAAATACGAAATTTGGGAATATATTGTAATTGTTATCCATTGGTAGCGTAAAATATCAAATTTGCATGAAATAGTAGCTGTTGAACAGCTATTTTCCATAAATAAATAAATGAATCGGATAAAAAAAATAAATCCGTTGTCCAATAAAAAAGGAGCTCTTTATGGATTTCCTCTATTACAAAAACAGAGTACCCATTTGCCCCTAAAACGGCAGCTGTTTATGGGTTTTATGTATTATAACAACAGAGTACCCATATTTCCATAAATAAATGTATTTATTGGAAGAAACAAAATTAACCCATTTTTTAATAAAACCGCAGTTATTTATTTGAAATAGCTATTTATTGGAAAAGGGGTAAAATTTTGTTTGTATCCGATAAAGATAATTTTGTTATGAAGAAATGGTTGTTAAAGAGCTGGTATTTGATGGAAAAATGATACTGTATGATATCGATGGATAACAGTTACAACACATTCATAGATTTGGTATTTGAAATAAAGGAAAATTGTGGAAAACGTTAGTCATATTTTGCAAATTAACTTTTTTCGTCCCTCGCTTTTAAAAATGTAATTTTAAATCGCTTACAAAATTACATCGGTCAAATTTGGTACGTAATAAATTTTCGGAGTAGTTTTTTGATCGGAATTGAACCCGCACAACGCACGTGGTCATGTTTTATATACAATTGGTCAAAGCAAATTTGATATAATTGGATTCATAATTGCTGGCATTTGTTAAAATTTATTGATCATGTGTGTCATTAGTTTTATTTTTGAAATCAGTGTATATATGAATTTAATTTCACTTGAATAGTGGAATACCATGTGAAATGAAATACACATATAGCACACAGTGTTCGTATTGTGTGAGTGAAATGAAATAGACGTATACATCAGTTAAAAAAAATTGATACTTTTTCACTTATATTCCTTTTGTTTGACTAAAAATTTGAATATAAAGAAGATTTTGAATCCAAAATATTAGCGAGTGTTTATATCGAATTAAATTTGGTTAGAAAAAGTAAACAAAAGCAAAGCGTGACAAAAACAAATGAGTGATGGGCACTTTCAAATTTTAACAGAATCACAACGAAAGTAATTGAAGTGTTGGTTAGTGTAAATTTGTAAGCGAGGGAAAAATACACGCAAGCGAACTGGCGGACGAAAAAATTCATCCTCCACAATGCGATGAACATTTTGAACGATTTTTGCTTTAAATGAAAATGATTGGATCCGTTTGAATTATATGTTTTTGAGGGCGCTTTGCAAAAGTAGCACTGTAGCATTTGGAACGTGCGATGCGAGTACTGTACATATATGGTATTGTTTTCCCTTTTAGACCGATCATCTTCACAGTTGTGGTTTCGAATTAAAAATGTTCATTGGTTTTCAGAGTAAATTCTTGTTATAGGTTACATTCGTGTACGTCAATTTCGGCGTAAACGGTAATATGCTGTTAAACCTAATGTTATTGTCATTTTGTCCTACTAATAAAATAAGTTATGAAAATAGATAAATTATGAAGGGAAGGCACAATTAGCTGGTGGTTTATTGAATAATGGAATAGTTTTAGCCAATAAATATATTTGTTTTTGACAAATGGGTACTCTATTGTATCGATGCTGGAAAGCCTTTTAAGAGCTACTGTTTTATTGGTGTTGAAATTGGTTTATGTTTATTTTGTGGGGAAAAAATAATGTATGCAAAATCTGGTACTGTGTTGTTGTAATGGAGGAAAGTCATAAAGAGGTAGTATTTTGTTGAACAATTTATTTATTTTCAATTTAGTATCAACGTGAATACGATGAAATCTATTTTCTGGTAAAGGACACGTAATAAGATTTCAAGTTGCATTAATGTATACGTTAAAAAAATGAGACAAGTGCTGTGACAACTAGTACAATAATATGAATAACACATTTGGTATAACAAATTTACTATAGCGTGAAATGTTGTGTTGGTGGGCAGATAGTGGCAGGAATGTAAGGTGGAAGCAGTAAAAAGAATGACATGCATATGTAATTTAAAAGTAAATGTAACACTTTGTCATCTGAATACCCGGTCGTTATTGGAAGCCGGAATTGAATAATGCAATGCCATATTTGAAGCGAACTGCGGACGCCATCGCCAAGAACCGGGTACCATATAATTGGAACAAAGGAAAGACCCGGACGGGAAACAGGCGGGAAACCTTTACAGTAAATGGAGGGAAAATTAAAAGACGGTATGCAACTGGCGGGAAAAGCGATGACAGCTGGCACGGTCCCACACCCTGCTGTCAAAAAACGCGTGGTGGGGGTCAGGTTTCTTCTAAAACAAGTATTGACGTAAGGAGTGTGCAGTCCAATTACACCGTCTTTGACTTCATCCCTCCAACCGGACACAAAACAGTGCAATTGTTGTTGCAGAGGTCCTCTTGTTGTGCACCGTTGTTTGCTTTGTTGGAAGCCCAGTAAGCATGTAAGTATTTGAAGTTTTTAGAATAGTTGCTTGCATATTTTGATTTTCACTTTTCACGCATTTGCACATGCTTACCATAAGCGCTGTAAATAGTTGTAGTAAATGCTGATACACAAATCAATGGTGATCACCATAAATGAGGGGGAATTTACAGCCACCACAGTTGTCCGGCTTAACCACAATAAAGACATGCAGTAATCATGTAGGTAAACCGCGCCTTCTTTCATGCCTAAAGTTTTGTGTGTGAGAAACGGACACGCTAAAGTTGGAAATGGTTAACAGTACCATGCGGCAACTACTTTATCGTTTGTTGGTAGCACAGGGCCAGTCGCGGGCCACGAAAACTTTGTTAGTTGTTTATTGGTCCGGATAGGTATTGAACAACAAAATTTTGGATTGTGCACAGGCGACGACAAAAGTAGGACATATAAATGTATATATAAAGCCATAGACACACGTAATATATATATGTATGTGCATATAATATATGGGTTCGAAAGCAACAGTTAGAGCAGCAAAACTGTTTTCAAGCCACATGACTAACTTAGCAGGCAACCCATAAACCAGACCCCTGCATATATTGTTTGGTACGGTCGTTCTTCTGGGGTTTGCTGTGTAGGGGAAGCAAAATGTTTGTGGATGTGGAGGCGTTGTGTTCGTTAGAGCATATTTTCCCAATTGCGGCTTGCATCTCATGGATGTTGTCCGGCGGTGCAACCGTAAAACGCAGGGACGACGAAGATGGAACTATGGACTGGAAGGTGCTCCTGTCACTTTACTCCAGTTCATCCACAACTCCAATACCTTGCACAAAGGGGGAAAATTGCGCAGCTACTGTCGCAGGTGACGCTGCTTTGTCAACGGATCTTGCCTACTTGTTGAGGTGTAGTCCGATGGGGGGAATTTCAAGCAACCGCAGTACTCGTTCGTCACAGGGCCAACGTAGTGCAGGGCTGGCACTGAAGGTGAGTGAAGGTTCAAAAAAGGCCCCACTGTTTGCAGTTTATGCATAAGTTTAGAAAAGAAGCATATGTCGCCAGTTTGCATTTACTAATTTCGTGAGTCTTGGATTGTTGCAGGGATGTACGTTGACTAGTCCAACAAACATGCTGAATGTGAAGGAAATGATTGATTGGCTGACAAGGGAGCAGAGAGAAGTTGTATGTGGCTGTGGTTTCACAGGCATTCTTGAACTTATGCCGTTAACGCTGGATCCACAAATGTTGTCCTGGATTATTAACAATTTCAACACCGAAATTGGTTGTCTGAGTGTTGAGGGCCACATTGTGCCAGTCACCGCATCAGATGTTGCGGCATGTTTTGGGCTCCCGCAAGGCAGCAGGGACATATGCAATGGTCTACGTACCACAGGCATTAGTGCAGCAGTTGAAGAGCAGCTCCACATCCCAGTTACAGAAGGATGCATTGTGTATTCTGAAGTGCATCGAAGCCTTCAGAATCTGGAAACGTGCGGCACAGAATTTAGGGTTAAATTCTTTGTACTTTTGATGTACTACCTGCTGTGCCCTGCGGAAAGTGACACTTTCTATAGGGAGTTTGCGCTGTTTGTTGCGCGTGCTGGCGAATTGGCAGAGTATGACTGGAGCGCATTTGTATTTGATAAGGTCGTGTTTGGGGCGAGGACAGCACAAGCTTTAGCAGTCCGCGAGGTGTCCGGATGTGTGACGTTTCTTGTGGTGAGTGGTACGACTTTTGTCGGCGTCATGAACTATATTCCACCATGGGAATTGCTGAAGCACTTCCCAAAAGAAGTAGTACTAACAAATTTAAATAAATTGGGAAAGTAATGATTAAAACTGATGCGTCCATGTTTGTAGATAACGTACTTTGGCCGGTTTGATTTGGGAGATGATCGTTTACAGTGCAATGACGATGGTGGAATCCCATGGATTAGGCGGTGGCGGCAGGCTGACATTGATGCCGGCATGTCAAGGTTGAAGTCTGCGGGCTACATTCACGGGCAGACGAATTACCCGGTAAGCAGACGCTATGTTTGTTTTTTGTGGGTTAATAAGTTTGGGGGTACTGGGTTACAGTCATGCAACTGTTATGTTAATCCACCGTGTGGCGAGGGATGAATTTGATTTGTGGCAGGTAAATGTGACCGTGAAGACACATCGTGAACGTGGAGAATGTTCACGCCCGGTTGAACCTCCTTCGTCGGTTGACCGTAGACTCAGTCTTCTTGAGAAAAGCAACGACGAGTTGAAAGCGCACCTAATAGCTGTGAGGGAAACGATGAGCAGCATGGGGCGGTCGTTGGATTTGGTGAGGGAAGCATTAGTGAGAGGGGACGAAAGGACTTGTGTAGCAGATGACCACACTACAGTTATGGGCCGACGCAGAGGTGATGCGCACCTCCTCCCACCAAAGGGTGCCGACACCAGCCGCGGGCGTGCCAACCGTGACGCGAATCTGGCCAAAATGAAGGCGAATTCGGTTGTTCAGGTGTCGTCGTCCGGTGGCGGATACCAGCCTCGGTATGCAGATGTGCAGGACTCTGGACATAGGCTGAACCCTTTACACATTCGGGATTCCGACAGTGGCCAATCAAATGATGTAACCTCCCCGATAAAGGATACTAATGTGAAGGTGAGCAGAGGTAAGAAACCTCGGTGCATGAAAGCACTGTGGCCCTCATCAGCTGCACCAACTGATGCAATTCCCCTGGTTCCTATTGCGTCGAGGGAGAACTCTCAAATGTCGTCCACAGCATCAAAAAAACTTGGGCCCGGTGTAACGAAGAAGTGTAAAGGTTTGAAAAGGTCAGCAAGCTGCAAGCTGAAAGGCAAGCTACAGACATCAGCGCGGCGTCGACAAAAGGTGGGTATTGTATAGTGTCCCGTGCGTGCTTACGTTAGTGTCCTTGACATGTTCCCAAATTCCTTATCCCCTTCGGTGTAAAGCATAAGTATGATGTGCAAGCAGTTGTCTGTGTGACAGATGACGTTCATTTTCCTAACAGCTTCATAATGTGTAGGGTAAGTTTCGTGGCGTGAGTCCACCCTCGCAACCAGACACTTCAGCGCTTAACCAAATATTCAACGCAGGAGTGAGTGATGGGTATTTGTATGTGTACATTTGTTTGTCGACTAAATGCTTCACAGTAACCCCTGTCTTACTTGTTCTCGTCTCCAACGCTGTCATGTGGCGATCCAATGGTAGGACAACAATGGAGTGGACTGCGGATACTTACCACTTCACACATTTGCCCAGGTTGTTGACTTCATCTTCCACAACCGGCATATGCAAAGGTACTATTGTTTTTTTGGTATACCGTTGTTTTCATACCTACACATGCTCACGGGTTCGCATTGTAAGATGCAGTGAAACGCTGCTCCTCATGTTGGGTCAGATTGCATGTTGAGAGCATCTAATGAGTCTTTCTCCCGAAATTTGGATAAGTTCGGAGGTATCACGGTCATTACAAGCACTTCGGTGCTTCGAATAAATTGCACCCACTACGTCTGCATTTTACTAAAGATCTAAATTATATCACTACTGCTGTGCTTCAGGTCATCAACTGTTATGCTGCTTGGCTAACTTGTCGATTTCGGCGACTCAACCCATTTGCCACGGCAGCAACATGGTTTCTCCCTGCGGTTGTCCAGGTACGCATATGCGGGTCTTTGGGCTGTGTTACCATAAGTTTGGTTATACGGACCGCAGGTCTTGAATACATGCATTAAAAAGTTTTCGGTTTACTTTACCACGAAGTTCAAGTTCGTCTTCAACTTCCGTCACACCCAAGTAATCCTTCCCCAACACATTCATTTGCGCACTCAATTGTTGTCCACGTACGGTTGGACGAAGTGAGCCTTCAAGTGTGCGTATTATGCATGTGTGCGTATCATTTACTTAGAATTTGTTGCGCTGAATAGCACCTGGTTTTGTCGACCAATGTGGCTGCCGAGACAGTGTACACCGACTACCTGACGGACGCGTCGTTTGGCGGACCTATGTATGCCTGCAGCAAGGTATGCGTATGCCATTTGTTGTGTTTGTTGGATGGTTGTTGAGTTACAGCAGACTTGAGACTTTTCCGCATGCAATTTGTGTGCATGCTGTAATCAGGACATGTTTTGTTTGTTGCGTTGGTGCCTTGCAGATTTGTGTCCCAATGAACCATCGTTGTGAGCATTGGTTCCTGTGCATCATAGACATGACCGCCTCGAAACTGTTTATATACGACAGTTTGCCGGATGAACAACAAACTGCTGGGCGTGAGGCGATTACAAGAGTAGTGGTTAGTTTGTCAGCAGTCATCCACTCACCCATCACAAAGTAGTATTGTTTCACATTTACGTGTACCTCTTCAGTGTCATGGAAACTTATACGGGCCTACTTTTGTCTGACAACATAAGTCCACTGTTTGTCCAACTAATGTAATCTGTATACATGTTTGTTTATAAGGCAGCAGATAAGATGGTAATCCCTTTTTGTTGGTTTGACTCCATGTAGGTGCACAGAATTCATGAGGCTCTGTTGTTTGGTTTTGGACCACGGTACAAGCACAACATATGCCAGTTTCCCCTTGAAAGTGCATCGTGGTGCCCTCGGCAAACCAACACGTTACGGCTCCATCCTTATACTTCATATCCTTTCTCAGTCCAACATCATCCCTAACCCATTCCTTACTCTGTTTCAAGTTTGACTGCGGACTATACGTGATGAAGTTCATGGAGCACATTTATGAGCTTCGCCCGGGATTGGATCTTCAGGTTTGACCCAACAATAACTGCGCCTTATACAAATGTCTCATAGGCTGCCTTTTGTAAGCGGTAACGCAGTATTGTTGTCAACGCAGTTCATGTCCAGCCAGGAGCGGTTGAAGATAGCCGTCAACATGTTTCTGTCAGAATGCAACGCAGCAATGAGGGAGGTGGTGCTGCGCGGCGTCCCGGGGTTCGATCATCTTCTTCGCGTTGCACTTCCCGACCTACCAATATGAATGGCCGCATTTTGGTTTACCTGGGAATGTATGTAGGGGGTCTAGTAGTTTTGTGGTGCTTATATCTTACAGCCACTGTGTGGTCAATGTATTTGGAGGCAATGTGTAAAAGTGGTAGTTCTGCGTCTGGTTTCAGCGCAAATGCCTGACCTTAAGCGGCAGGCTTGAATGTGTTCGCCGTAGTATTGGTGATTATAATGTTGGCAAAACATTTCTATATTTTGAATTGGAATTGCATTACTATGTAAATGTCACCTTATGTGTCATTGTATATCTTCTTATGTGTGACATTTTTTTAACTGTTCGGCGTGCGTATCCGATATTCATGAAAGGTAAGTGGGTGGTTTATACAGGTAGCGGCAGCTAAATATGCACAAGTAAATCACCGCTAAGGAGCGGGTGGTTTGTGCAATATGTTGCATGAGTGGCATAAAAATCAGGTAAGGTATGTTATGGTAAATGGTCGAGTTCGTGCAGCAAAGCTGGTAATTGGCAGTGTTTAGTTGTAATGGCCAGTCAATATGAAAAACTGTTGCAAGTGTGGGGGAATGCCTTAAATGCGGTGCTGCTTCCATTTTTCTGTCCAACCAAAAATGGTGCTTTGTCCGATTTTGAAACAAATTATGGTGCTTTGTGGCCTCGATATTCAGTTCGCCGGTTTCTTATAATGCAGGCTAGTCATAAGCAGCTGGTGTTTTATTGGAGAAAAGAATTTTTTGATAAACATTATTTCGGAGAAGTGAATATGCATTTGTCAAAAAAATCTGCACAATTTTTTGGCAGTGGAAACAAAGCTATAAATTTGCCGGTGCTTTATTGGAAAACACCGATTTTTGTTCTGCTTCCACCGCTGTGTTGTTTTTTTCAAAACAACGCACCCTGAAACCTATTGTGCAGGATGAAGGATGTATAGAGCTGGTGATTTATTCGTAAAACTCCCTTTTTTTCGAACGTCGTTCATATGCGCATATGTACTTCGCTAAAAAATGGCCACCCTTTCGTTCTCAATTGTGGAAAATAACAAGTTGAATTTTTAGTTCCAATTTCTGTACGGTAATTGACTTACTTCGGTACGGAATTTCCGGTACACTGTTGTGATGACGTAGCACACCCACAGACGTCGTTTATTTTTATTGCAAAACCGGTTTAGCACAATAAGTTTTACATTCCAGAAATTAATATTGAAGGAGACATGGTCGTATGTTGTTGTCACAGACGAAAGCTCTGAAAAGAGGGGTTATTTTGTTCATAACGGGTTAATTTTGATGTTATCCGATGAATAAAATGATTATTTAAGGCACAATCGGCTACTCGTGACTGTATAATGACAAGCCCTAACCTGCGGCTCCTTTATTCAGCAACGGATTCAACTACAATTGATCCGGTAATTAGCTTTACATTGGAGGCAAATGTACTGCTTAATGGACAAAAGGCATAAATAGCTGGCTTTTTATGCCCACCGGCTTTATTTGCATTTTATCCTATCAATACATCTGTTTCGCAGGCACATAGGGTACTATGTGCCTGTAATGGAGGCAAACCATACAGAACTGGTGACCTATAAATGAACGACGGGTAAATTATTTGTAAATCGCAAAAGTAAATTTCCATTTACGCAGAAGGGTCTCTTGCAAAGCCACTTGCAGATGGTGCAGAAATGTATATGCACAATAAATATGGATGAATATTGAGTGTCACTATACGTCAAATGAAACAAGCAGTATTCCTATCTCTTGATGACCTTTGTCATAAACGAAAGGTTATTCGAGAATATGTAAAGGAGATGTTTGTCTAGACCAAGCTTGCAAACAGCCAGAATTGATAATGAAAGGCAAATGTCACGCTTGTACTCCATCCAGAAGAAAGAAAGGATTCAGAAGATTGAAGAAGTTTAAAAGCTTTACCAAAACATACAAGAAATTTCCAAGAAAATCGTTGACGAAGAAATGGAGATATTTTAGACGAAAGTCTAAAAGGTTCAGAGGCACAAAAGGTTATGATGGACGAAGGCAATGAAAAGCTCGTCGTTTACGCATAAGTCAGCATTTATATTCCAACACGTTACATACGGGCTAAAGTACCTAATTACATTGTCAGCATTTATATACGAACACTAAAACGAAACGGTTAATTAATTATTGCAAAGATACTAACATGTTGTTCGCTAAACAAATGTGTCTACATTGCATGTCCACACATTCACACTTACACAGCAATTTGAGGTAAGGCATCACAAATTGGTCCAATTTCTTCATCGCAAGCGCAGCCTTCATATGTACTCTCCACTGCGTCAAGTTCATCCGGACCCCAACCTCTTTTCCTCTTATGTTGGCTGCCACAACAAATGGGCCTTTTGCCTAGAACCAAAGAATTTTGAACCCAAATCATCTTCAGAATCCTTCGCAAATTGTCGCGCCATTCTTTAACTCTCCGTCTCTGAGCTGCTGATTTCTTCATGCCGCTAAGCATAGCCATACCCTTCTGCTTCAATTCCTCCCCACCAAAGACGAAAATAACTGCCAACGCATAGGCAGCTTCGTCATGGCCTGCTTTTACAGCTTCTTCGACGCTCACTACTGCTGTGCTTCAGGTCATCAACTGTTATGCTGCTTGGCTAACTTGTCGATTTCGGCGACTCAACCCATTTGCCACGGCAGCAACATGGTTTCTCCCTGCGGTTGTCCAGGTACGCATATGCGGGTCTTTGGGCTGTGTTACCATAAGTTTGGTTATACGGACCGCAGGTCTTGAATACATGCATTAAAAAGTTTTCGGTTTACTTTACCACGAAGTTCAAGTTCGTCTTCAACTTCCGTCACACCCAAGTAATCCTTCCCCAACACATTCATTTGCGCACTCAATTGTTGTCCACGTACGGTTGGACGAAGTGAGCCTTCAAGTGTGCGTATTATGCATGTGTGCGTATCATTTACTTAGAATTTGTTGCGCTGAATAGCACCTGGTTTTGTCGACCAATGTGGCTGCCGAGACAGTGTACACCGACTACCTGACGGACGCGTCGTTTGGCGGACCTATGTATGCCTGCAGCAAGGTATGCGTATGCCATTTGTTGTGTTTGTTGGATGGTTGTTGAGTTACAGCAGACTTGAGACTTTTCCGCATGCAATTTGTGTGCATGCTGTAATCAGGACATGTTTTGTTTGTTGCGTTGGTGCCTTGCAGATTTGTGTCCCAATGAACCATCGTTGTGAGCATTGGTTCCTGTGCATCATAGACATGACCGCCTCGAAACTGTTTATATACGACAGTTTGCCGGATGAACAACAAACTGCTGGGCGTGAGGCGATTACAAGAGTAGTGGTTAGTTTGTCAGCAGTCATCCACTCACCCATCACAAAGTAGTATTGTTTCACATTTACGTGTACCTCTTCAGTGTCATGGAAACTTATACGGGCCTACTTTTGTCTGACAACATAAGTCCACTGTTTGTCCAACTAATGTAATCTGTATACATGTTTGTTTATAAGGCAGCAGATAAGATGGTAATCCCTTTTTGTTGGTTTGACTCCATGTAGGTGCACAGAATTCATGAGGCTCTGTTGTTTGGTTTTGGACCACGGTACAAGCACAACATATGCCAGTTTCCCCTTGAAAGTGCATCGTGGTGCCCTCGGCAAACCAACACGTTACGGCTCCATCCTTATACTTCATATCCTTTCTCAGTCCAACATCATCCCTAACCCATTCCTTACTCTGTTTCAAGTTTGACTGCGGACTATACGTGATGAAGTTCATGGAGCACATTTATGAGCTTCGCCCGGGATTGGATCTTCAGGTTTGACCCAACAATAACTGCGCCTTATACAAATGTCTCATAGGCTGCCTTTTGTAAGCGGTAACGCAGTATTGTTGTCAACGCAGTTCATGTCCAGCCAGGAGCGGTTGAAGATAGCCGTCAACATGTTTCTGTCAGAATGCAACGCAGCAATGAGGGAGGTGGTGCTGCGCGGCGTCCCGGGGTTCGATCATCTTCTTCGCGTTGCACTTCCCGACCTACCAATATGAATGGCCGCATTTTGGTTTACCTGGGAATGTATGTAGGGGGTCTAGTAGTTTTGTGGTGCTTATATCTTACAGCCACTGTGTGGTCAATGTATTTGGAGGCAATGTGTAAAAGTGGTAGTTCTGCGTCTGGTTTCAGCGCAAATGCCTGACCTTAAGCGGCAGGCTTGAATGTGTTCGCCGTAGTATTGGTGATTATAATGTTGGCAAAACATTTCTATATTTTGAATTGGAATTGCATTACTATGTAAATGTCACCTTATGTGTCATTGTATATCTTCTTATGTGTGACATTTTTTTAACTGTTCGGCGTGCGTATCCGATATTCATGAAAGGTAAGTGGGTGGTTTATACAGGTAGCGGCAGCTAAATATGCACAAGTAAATCACCGCTAAGGAGCGGGTGGTTTGTGCAATATGTTGCATGAGTGGCATAAAAATCAGGTAAGGTATGTTATGGTAAATGGTCGAGTTCGTGCAGCAAAGCTGGTAATTGGCAGTGTTTAGTTGTAATGGCCAGTCAATATGAAAAACTGTTGCAAGTGTGGGGGAATGCCTTAAATGCGGTGCTGCTTCCATTTTTCTGTCCAACCAAAAATGGTGCTTTGTCCGATTTTGAAACAAATTATGGTGCTTTGTGGCCTCGATATTCAGTTCGCCGGTTTCTTATAATGCAGGCTAGTCATAAGCAGCTGGTGTTTTATTGGAGAAAAGAATTTTTTGATAAACATTATTTCGGAGAAGTGAATATGCATTTGTCAAAAAAATCTGCACAATTTTTTGGCAGTGGAAACAAAGCTATAAATTTGCCGGTGCTTTATTGGAAAACACCGATTTTTGTTCTGCTTCCACCGCTGTGTTGTTTTTTTCAAAACAACGCACCCTGAAACCTATTGTGCAGGATGAAGGATGTATAGAGCTGGTGATTTATTCGTAAAACTCCCTTTTTTTCGAACGTCGTTCATATGCGCATATGTACTTCGCTAAAAAATGGCCACCCTTTCGTTCTCAATTGTGGAAAATAACAAGTTGAATTTTTAGTTCCAATTTCTGTACGGTAATTGACTTACTTCGGTACGGAATTTCCGGTACACTGTTGTGATGACGTAGCACACCCACAGACGTCGTTTATTTTTATTGCAAAACCGGTTTAGCACAATAAGTTTTACATTCCAGAAATTAATATTGAAGGAGACATGGTCGTATGTTGTTGTCACAGACGAAAGCTCTGAAAAGAGGGGTTATTTTGTTCATAACGGGTTAATTTTGATGTTATCCGATGAATAAAATGATTATTTAAGGCACAATCGGCTACTCGTGACTGTATAATGACAAGCCCTAACCTGCGGCTCCTTTATTCAGCAACGGATTCAACTACAATTGATCCGGTAATTAGCTTTACATTGGAGGCAAATGTACTGCTTAATGGACAAAAGGCATAAATAGCTGGCTTTTTATGCCCACCGGCTTTATTTGCATTTTATCCTATCAATACATCTGTTTCGCAGGCACATAGGGTACTATGTGCCTGTAATGGAGGCAAACCATACAGAACTGGTGACCTATAAATGAACGACGGGTAAATTATTTGTAAATCGCAAAAGTAAATTTCCATTTACGCAGAAGGGTCTCTTGCAAAGCCACTTGCAGATGGTGCAGAAATGTATATGCACAATAAATATGGATGAATATTGAGTGTCACTATACGTCAAATGAAACAAGCAGTATTCCTATCTCTTGATGACCTTTGTCATAAACGAAAGGTTATTCGAGAATATGTAAAGGAGATGTTTGTCTAGACCAAGCTTGCAAACAGCCAGAATTGATAATGAAAGGCAAATGTCACGCTTGTACTCCATCCAGAAGAAAGAAAGGATTCAGAAGATTGAAGAAGTTTAAAAGCTTTACCAAAACATACAAGAAATTTCCAAGAAAATCGTTGACGAAGAAATGGAGATATTTTAGACGAAAGTCTAAAAGGTTCAGAGGCACAAAAGGTTATGATGGACGAAGGCAATGAAAAGCTCGTCGTTTACGCATAAGTCAGCATTTATATTCCAACACGTTACATACGGGCTAAAGTACCTAATTACATTGTCAGCATTTATATACGAACACTAAAACGAAACGGTTAATTAATTATTGCAAAGATACTAACATGTTGTTCGCTAAACAAATGTGTCTACATTGCATGTCCACACATTCACACTTACACAGCAATTTGAGGTAAGGCATCACAAATTGGTCCAATTTCTTCATCGCAAGCGCAGCCTTCATATGTACTCTCCACTGCGTCAAGTTCATCCGGACCCCAACCTCTTTTCCTCTTATGTTGGCTGCCACAACAAATGGGCCTTTTGCCTAGAACCAAAGAATTTTGAACCCAAATCATCTTCAGAATCCTTCGCAAATTGTCGCGCCATTCTTTAACTCTCCGTCTCTGAGCTGCTGATTTCTTCATGCCGCTAAGCATAGCCATACCCTTCTGCTTCAATTCCTCCCCACCAAAGACGAAAATAACTGCCAACGCATAGGCAGCTTCGTCATGGCCTGCTTTTACAGCTTCTTCGACGCGTTGCAATGCTGATTCCACATTCTTACCTCTAAAATAATTAACCTATGGAGTTCAAGGTTGAAAGTACACTGTTACGTCAAACTGATTAAAATATGTAGCAGACAATGACAATTAATAACTGCATGGGGAACATTATACAGCACATATGGTTAAGAAAACTGTTCAGCACAACCGAACCTGAATTCCCACGGTTACCAATTATGGCATACGACTAAGGGTTTTTAGCAACAAAAGGGCAGTGGTAGTGTTCGTGCACGGTTGGTTCTTTGTATTTTCCTTCGGTACGACGTTTACGGGTGACCAAAATTTGGTTCATACCGAATTCATAGCAGAAAAAAATTTAAATTTGGTAATTTAAAACCGGGTTTGTGGTCATTTCGTACCAAAACGGTATTTACCGAATTTACCGAATTTTTATATGGTATGAAATATGTAATGAAATTAAGAATTTGTTAATAACTGATTTCAAATTCGTTTTTAAACAATTGGTTTACTATTACTATATATTACTAATATATTCTTATATTATATACATAAATGGTATTAATAATAGTTAGTATATGGGTATTATGATGTACTTATGATAATAATAATATATAATAATGTACAATATATTATTTTCATATTTGTTAATTGTTACATGAGTATAATAATACACAAATTTAGAAAAATACATAACATTTTATAATACATATTATAAAACACATGAGTACAAATACATAATAATTAATAATTATAGGTATAATACAATTGGAGATATTTAGTATAACTATACTACTTATTAATTTAATTACGCTGGAAACTGCAATTTAAGGATTCACCAAAATTTTTCAAATTAAATGAATTCGGGTAACCCGAATACATTATCATTTTCGAATTCAAATTCAGAATTCAATGATTTCGGATACCTCCAATTGGATTTTGAAATGACCGAATTCATATACCCAATTTACCGAATGTACACCGTCTGCTCCGTTTCCGCCTTCAGTGTGTTTGCATACACTATTTCTTTTCTCTGCTGACAATCAGTCAACCAACTATTTTGTTTCTAGTTATTACGCTGCAAACACACTAAAGTTGTCCTAATGGTGACCTCCAATTCTTAAGTCCCACACTAAATTCTGCATTGGTAGCGTGAATAGAAAAAGCAGGGCGTTCAAAATGTGCAGGAAACCAGATGCTTACCACCCCTTTTCGATACAATGCGTCAGGATTTTTGCATCGTCTACACTTCTTCACGAACATTGAAACTTTAGGATTTTTACGCCATGGAACGATGTCAAACTTTGCCAGCGACACACGTTGGTAAACACGGTTGTCTTCCGCAACATCCGCAAACCTCTTGCAACTAAAACATAAAAATCAGGAAAGAACAAACGCAAAACATAATGACATGTACAAAATACTAAATGCCGCAAGTTTGTATGATGAATAGCTGAATGTACCATAGCTTTGCCCGGAAAAGATCAGTTGATGAAGAAGCTGCGACGCGTGCAAGAACCTCGGATACCAGCTCTCTGGGAAGGGAGGAGAAGGAGGTTGTCGTCTGCAAATTCTGGGCGTTGGCCATGTGTGGTTGCCTCCTTTTGCTGCCTGCAGACAATCCCCCAAATGTCATTCACCGCTTGTGAACATTTACCACCCGCTGCTTTCTTATCAAACCAAATGATGACCGGTGAGGTGTAATATCAAAATTTGCGCATGCATGTGTATAACAGGCTAGTTTCTTGGCTTGCATGACGTAAAGTTAGGAAATATTGTGCAAGTTATACAGCGTCGTACTCATTTTCTAGCCTTCACTATTTAGTACAATGGTTTCCAAACCGGAAGAACCTCAATACTTTGGATTACCATATGAAACAATTATGTTTCTGTTATGCGCATAAGTTAACCAAAATTAAGACAGAAAAAATATAATAGTCAAACGCATTGCATGATGCGGGGGAGTGGGGAAAGCACAACTGCAATAGTTGAACTGCAGGGCAAATTTTGACAAAAACCATATTGTTTTTCTCCCACCGTACACACTGTTGCACCGCAGTTGTGGGGACCCAGTCGGCGGAGGAAACTGAACCTGCGCGAATGCGAAAATGATGATTTGGGGTCAACACCAAATACAAAACGCAAATGGTAAACCATTCATCCGAAACGCTTTCGAACAACACATGAATGTAAGTGTGGCATGGGCAAATAAAAAAATCTAACGAAACCGTTGAGCGATAGGCAAACAGACCACAGTTGTGAAGACGAGTTATATGTAAAACGTCGACAAACAAGCAAACCATGCCACAAATGAATAACTTAGGAGCATGAGCGGGTACCTGGTGGCGATCGGCAAACGATTTGCATATGCAGTACCGTGACTTTAGGAGGCGAGAAACTATCTGATGAAGGTGACGCTGACACTTAAGGGTTGGTTGCGATTTGCCTCCCTGACTGCTCAATTACTGCCTGTCGTCGTATTGCATGCCCATTCAATAGTGTGCGATTTGGCTCCCTGACTCCTGGACTACTGCGTCGCGTGGGTTTGTATAGCCATTGACTAGTGTCACGAACCGTTTGGTCAAACGGTTCGCTACACTAGTGGCGCCTTTTCATTGTACAACTACAAAATTTTTTTTTTCATTTGTTTTATAACTTTTGTATATATACATTGCACTGCAATATCAAATTTACCCACATACACAGCATTTATAATATTTTTATTAATTACACTTAGCTGTGTAATGTATGTTAACGTAGGTAATGCAATTCGTACTATCCGTAACTCGAATAGTGATACATGTTTGTTGATACAAAATATAATTGACGGGGTCATAGTTTCATTGTTTCTAAACGTAAATCGAAATCGAATCACAGACTCTGCTTTTGGAATCAAACTTTTCATTCCAAAAGCTAGCTTGGTTCACACCTCCGAAACGACGGCATTGCAGTTGCTGATGCTTGGTTATATAAAATTTTGGGAATAAAATTAAATTAAATTTCACATGTACCCGTGATATAACAATTGTTATAAAACAAAGGGATAACAAGAAGTTATTTGTTGGAGTTTTTCATAAACCAAATCGCGGTGACTGTGACAAAAGTCATATTTTCCCGTCAAACACCAGCTCTTTATGGGTTTCCTCCATGACAAGATCAGAGTTGGCGTTTTCCCATTACAGTTTTTAATGAATATGCATTTACCCGTCATACAACAATTGTTATAAAACAAAGGGATAAAGCCAATTTCTTTTTGGGAAAATTTCATAAACCAAATCGCGGTCACTTCCGCAAAACTCATATTTTCGCATAAAACAGCAGCTTTTTATGGTTTTGCCTCCATTTCAACAACATAGTTGCGGTTTTCCCAAAAACGTTTTTCTTTTAAGCCATTTACCCGTGATATAACAATTGTTATAAACAAAGGCATAAAGCCAAATTGTGTTTGGGATCATTGCATAAACCGAATCGCGGTGACTTTCACAAAAGTCATATTTGCCAATAAAACACCAGATTTTTATGCCTTTTCTCCATTACAAGAACTGAATTACCGTTTTCCCGAAAAACGTTGTTATTTAAGTCATTTACCCGTTATAATTCCAATTGTTATAAAACAAAGGGATAAAGCAAAATTGTTTTTCGGATAATTTCGTAAACCATGTGGTTCGGACTTTCAGAAAAGTCAATTTGTCCCGTAAAAGACCAGCTGTTTATGGCTTACCGCCATTACAACAACGCAGTTCGCACATTCCCAAACAGTTTTTAAATGACTGGCAAAACAAAAAAAAAATTCCGAACTGCTTTACAACACCAGCTATTTAATCCTTTCCTCCCTTATTTGAAGACAGTACTTATTTTCCCATTAACGTTTTTAATTGAGGGTTTTGGGGGTTTTTGGAAAGCCATAAAATTGAGGAAAGCCATTTTTTAACTTTCACAAATGGAGGAAAGCCATAAAAACCGGGTGGTTTATGGGGGAAAACGGTAAACATTAATGCAGGGGGAAATATTTTGTTGATCTGTTCCAAAACAAAGCGTACAGTTGTGAGGTAATTGGGGGAAAGGCATACCCTCATTCCTGCTGTGTTGGAAAACACCAAGTTCTTATAATGTAATTCCAAAATAGGTTTGTGCAGGCGAAAAACTACTTGGTTTTTTTTTTATACTAAGATCGTTACACTGCTGTTGTAACTGGGGAAAGCCATTTATTTGGTGGTGCTTTGTTGGAAAAGACAGCTTTTTTCCCCACAAAGCTGAACCCAAAAACAATTTCACGCATTTGTTGTCATCGACGAAATCCTTAAACAGCTGCATTTTTTGTGAAAATTTAGTGCAATACCACACTTACTTGAAAAAAATATAATGGGGACACTTCTGTTGCACTTGCAACAAACATATGAATGTGCTGGTCCTTTGTAGCCAGACACACAAATTTGGGCTTTACTTGTTTAAACAAGTGTTTTCCGAACCCAAAATACAGCTTGTTTAGACATTCCAGTTGCTTTATGTCAGTAATAATACACAATGCTTTGATCTAGTAAGACAACCGTTGAGCCTAAAGTCAGAACCACAAACAACGGACCACTACCAGATACAAGCACCCGTTACCTGCAAAGTAAAACCATTTGCTGCAGGAGGCGTATGTGCGGCACCTGCATGGATCCTGGCGATAACATCTGCCAAATTCTCTTGCAGAAATCCATGAACCGGTGTCTGTTTTGTACTGCAAGTTGTGCAAGGATGTCAGCACCACCGACATTCCCGTGTCCGACAGCAACAGCTTGGCTGCGTCTGCCACCACCCAATTCCCCCCTGCCAACGACATGTTTACGCAGTGCATTAGCAAAAGCAATAGCCATCGTACAGGCTTCCCTTTCACCAAAAGGATGTACATTGTAAGTATTGCATCTGTCTGGACGATGCTGGAGATGGGCAAATGGATTCACTGGCATTTACGATTCACTTAGAGACGAAAAGTTGCTATCAAACAATACGACAATAAGCACCGCAGCAAAGCTGACAACATTTGAACTTATACGGGTGGAAAAAAACAGCTTCGGCCCACATACATAAGCATTAACAGGCACAATCCTACAGGGACAAAGCGGACAATTCATAATGTTTCAACATATGTGTCAAGACACTGAAGAGGCACAACATTAGAAGAAATGTTGGGTTCAATACGACAGACTCTTGAAACAACAGTACAAAAACCTCTTAGGCGTAAAACAGTGTTTCAAGTGCGTTGGGAGTTTGTTGTCTCAACAACCACAAACAGGTAAATACATGGACGACGACTAAGTTGCGGTGTACGAACGACATTCCATTTGTCTTATGCTGTCATCAACAACTTTATTTTGCATGTGCATTCCGAAACTCCCATCCGTAAATCATATTGAACGTGACCATTTGAATACCATGCATAAAGACGCTCAGCCCAACGAAGTTTGTAAATAAGGCAGACCTAAGGGAATAAAATATGAGCCAAAATGAAAACATGAGTACCTGCTCGAACCGTCCGGGTGTGAGGCAGCAGTGTTGCTTCTGTCACCTTTGTATACACACCTTGTCTTCTTTGAACACACGCTTGCTCAAGCATCCTGTTCATCATAGGTCCTCATCATGATCTTTGTCATGCTTTCACATTTTCCTGGTCGGTTTGGTCTGTGCGCAACAGACATGCAATTAAGAAATATACACAGTACACTCCTGCTCTGCAAAACATTTTGAGAACATGTACCCCATGCCTACCTCTGGAGTATATCGCTTTGGGGGTTCCTGCTTTCGTTTCAATTGGTCCAAGCTTGGCTTTTCCAAGCCAAGCTTGGAAACAACTTCAGTGTAAAACTTGCAATCGGCGCTGCCTTCAGCTATGGGTGACCGGCCAAAAGCGTTGTCTTTGATGAATTGTTGTACATTCTGTGCATCGGCCAATTTCTTCAGGTACTCTACAAAGCCTCCTTCAGGATCTGCAAAACACAAGCTTTCAGGAACTGTGAACAATTTCCTCTAAGTGTAACCGTACACATTATTAAAACGAAAATCCAGCTGACCTAGATAATTGTCTGTCGCATTGGGTGATGTGTAACTGCTGGGGAAGATTGCATTGTAAGGCTACATAAATGATGAGTGAAATAACGTTACAGCTTCATCTGAACTGGAATAGAAGTGTAAGCGCCAAAAGCAAGTTTTACATGGTATGCTTACAGAATTGATGAATGATTTGTACGGAGAATCGTCAACTAATATTGTGTTAGAGCTGTTGTATGACCTATAATCTGCCCAAACACTATTCAGTTCCTTGAACATGACCTTTTTCTCCGCATTTTCCTTAAGTCTGGTTTCTGCCACAATGCAACGGGACTGATCCTGCAAAATAGAAAAGCGTCCCAATTGCACATTAGCACAATTGCGGCTGGTCGATTGACTACGGGAATCGTATATAATACTAACGAAGTCTCACCCACACAAAAACCAGTTTATCTTTAATATTTTCCTTCAACAGTGTTGATAAAGTTTCCAACACTGGTTCAACATTATGGCTGCAAAGAAAAACGACATTCAGAACATAGCAGTTATCGGAAACACACAACCCGTAACGAGTTGAGCAATTCATGTACAATATACACTGTCGTATACCTTTGTTTGGATGACCAAACTGCCACATCAAAATAGGAGAAACAGAATTGCAAGAAAGCAAAGCAATGGGGTCTGAAGTTGAAGTCCCGATTTCTGGTCCTCCTACCTAATGCATTGCCAATAACAACTCCATTCAAAACCAGAATAAGAAGCTTCTTATTCGAACCCTTAGTAGAAGGACCTTGAGCTATGCTTGAACACGGTCCTGTAGTTTCTGTTGGAAAAAAAATTGGCACAAAACAATTACATGTCTTGGATGTATTTCCCTGTGAAATCTAATGTGTCCCACAGATGTGAAATGAAGCAACATAATCTTCAGATTTGAAGGGAAAAAGGATTGGACTGGGGACACCAACAATTTGCCAACCACCTGCCCTTGCATGTGTTGGTATACAAGACTACAAAACCAGTTCCCGCTGTGCTTTGTCAGCCACAGAGGTGTTGGAACAGGCAAACATGGGGAAGACCTGGGGTTTTTGTTTTGGTTTTTGAAACTGCTTTACAGAAGCAGTTTGGCTACCAGTAAGGTCATTTTGAGCAAGAATTTTAAATGACGTACACCGTTAACATTCACCGCTACATTACAATACTAGGATATGTACGGTACCTTGTCCTGCCTCCACCTGCTCGTCATGTTTGGCACGACCTTCCTGCATATCTGCACTGCCATGCAACTGCGTCGGCTGTTTATTTTGTTCGAGAAACGCAGCGTAATTGATGGGGTTTGCCAGTTTCTCCAATGCGATCTCCCAGGCAATAAAATTTCTACCAATCACAACGTCAAGCTGTACATACAGATGTCCGTATTTAGATGCAAGACAGTTAGTCTGGTAGATAGAAATCATGCATCCCTGCACTTACAGGTTTCGGGCGACAGGCCATTGCCCAACATTGAATGAACTTCAAAGTGAAAACGTCGCAACTTGCAGCATCCTTCTGTTTAATTCTGTGCTGTACAACGTGAAATGTCCACGGTCCATCCTTAAAAAATTGGCCCAGAATCCATTCCTGCAAAACAAAGAAAACACTGGCATTGTAAATGTGATGTTGTTTGTTATTAGGAAGAGCAAGAAGTTTGCACGGAACGCACCACTGACTGCATCAAACCCTGGTAGAATGTGTTGAGGTTGTGCGAAGAATCAACAATGTACACTTGTTTTTCGTTGACATGTGCAATCATGACAAACCAATGTTGCGAATAAATGATGGGGAAAAATATCTGCACGGATACCACAGTGAACAGCGTCAAATTTGTTAAAATTGTACCAATATTAGGCCGATCAGCTGTGCAGCTAATACTGTGACCCCTCATTGCTTACTGGGAGAAAGCAATGACAATGAAAAACTAGAGTATACCTTTTCAGGATTTTCCATACTTTGGACATTGGTTTCATCAACGAAGAGCTTTTTGGTTGTGGCAGAAATGCGTGGATAATCTAACACGCATCTCACCTGCAATGAAGAGCAGCAGAGGGAAGAGTTACGTATAAATTTTGCAAAGAACATTTAAGGGAAGTTTAAAAACAGGGGTATTACAACGTACCCAAAACAAAGGATTGAAGAAACAAAATTGCTGGTACTGTCGCTGGAGTAAATGCAGGTACTGTGTCACAACCTTCAAACAAAGGAAGAAACGCACAGTTACAATGAAAATGGCAAAACACGAAACAGGGAAGGACCTATTACATTCCCCAAAGTCCCAAAAACTTTACTTTGTCATTCAGACAATGCTCCTCATGCAGCACTTCCTACAATTCCTCCTTTTTAATACCAAATAGCTGTTGCTTATCCAGTGCACTGACACAGCTGCGGACAGTGAAGTTAAAGATCATAAGAATACGATGGACGTGCCATACTTCAACTGATGAAATGTACTACACTTAGCCGTACATTGTGGGAGTGATATGAGTAAGATGGAAGGCCACAGCTGCCTTCAAGTCTGCGTCAGGTACACCACATTCTTCTGGATGCCACTGCCGAGTTTGTGGATGTCAGTATACATACAGAAAACAAATGGTTACGAAACACGTACCAAAAACCTCTTACATCATGTAGAAATGGCAATGTGTCGAAGCTGCTCCGTTGCACATGCACGGCACCAACCTTTTCAATTATTTCTTTCACCTTATGTCGTAGCTACCAAAACAAAAGTGAGGTTACGCAGTTTGGCTAGTTGGCAGAAATGTACAACAACATGAAATCAGAGTTTACATTAACATACAGTTGCTCCAGCTCTGGTTTGTTGCGAAACTATAACAACATCTTCAACGTCGTCGGTTTGTCCCAAAAACGGCGGCTTATCCACTGCAGCACACTCCCCCATGTCAACCAATTGCTTGGCTGCTTCAGTTATCTTATCCTGTTCCACAGTGTCTCCGACCACTGCATCTGCAGGTTTAAACTTCTTGCACATCCAACCCTGCCTTTCAGACTTCACTGCCATTTTCTTGAAGTACGAAACTCCAATGTTGTGACTGTGAAAGCCTTTGTCGATGTGGTCAGCATAAATGGGAACGTTAAAGTGCCTGAATATGCTGGTGAGAATGATACCGAATGGGAGATGGGTTTTTTTATTGTCCCTGCTCCTAATCTTCCTAAGTTTGTTGAAGATTGTGGCAATCATCAGTTTGCCAATGTTCAGTGGTTTTTTGTTCAACAAGTGCCACAACAGCATTCTTTCTAGTGCACTCACCGAACTAATACTGCCACCTTTGGGAACAATGTTATGGCATATTATAAGATGCAACAGCCTTGGCAGAACCTTCATGTCAGGCGCATAAAACTTTGGTTTTTTCCCCATTGCCCGCCTAATGCTGTCATCATGTTGCAGAATTTGTCGTACAAACTCTCTGTCATCATACCCGGCCACAGCCAGTTTATCCATATTCTTGGCACTAATCATTTTGTAATCGACACTATAACCAGTGTCAACCAGACCAAACTCGGCAAATAGAACCTCGGTAGACACCTCAACATGTATATTCCTAACGACAGATCGCACTACTGACTTGTCCTTATTTGCACGAGAATTCGCGTAGAATTCTCGAACCAACCGATCGTAACACTTGTCTTTAACGGACAGCAAATTAATCAAATTTTGGGAACGCAGATATTCGCTAATATCAATACATTCCGAGGCCAGTGCTTCTACCTCAACCGGCATGCCTGGAGACACAGGAAGATTGAAACAGCTGTCCATAATAGCGCAAACCTCAGCTTCGGATGCGAATGCAGATATGAATTGCCTGGACACAGTGCCTGCATTCATAATGTTTCATAACCTTCGTTTATTGCCATTGTCATCATATAGAGCTAACAACTGAAGTACGAATGTTGGCCAACACTTGTTCTGGAAGGCGTAAGCCTACTATTCGTAAACACATCGTACACAAGCTGAATTTTAACAAGGTCAATCGATGGTGTACAGGGTGTGTCGCGCCCCACTTTTTGATGTGATGTGTATGTGGTGGTGTGTGAATAGTGTGGAATATGTGAACGTGTGAAAAGGAAAATAAAAGGCCATGGGACTTTAGAATGCGACGATTTGGCCAAATGAAATTTAAAAAGGGTTTTTAAATATAAAAACGGAATCGCCACTTGGTATAGATTTAGGGTGTACCAAGTCACCCAAAAATGAATTTTTAAAGACAAGTAGTAAAAAAACCCTTTTTAAAATGACTCCTAGTCCACGTAAACCAACGAAAAAGGTTCGGGAGTCACATTTGACGAAGGGGAAGGCAAGGATAAAAATCCAAGGCACCCCTTCGACCTAGCCAAGGCTAGTTGCGTGATTTAGCCCCACCTTTCCCAATTTTTCTACCAAAAATATGTATTGCATGTTTTGGATTTGACTAGATGAATGCAAAAAGAAAGAAAAAATGCAAACCTAAATTCTAAAATGTCTCTTGTAAGGTTTTGGTCCCAACCACATGAGTTGCGGCGGCCAATGAAGGAAAACCTTATAGAGGTCGATTAATGCAAATGATGGCTAAAGTGCAAGTGTGCATGTGTATAAAATGGTGCACGTGTGAAATTGTATAAAAATCCAAGTGTTTGTGTGCAAGTGTATGAAAAGGTGCATGTGTGAAATTGTATGAAAAATCCAAGTGTTTGTGTGCAAGTGTATGAAATATAGTGATAAGTGCATATAGGTGTAATTAAGTGCAATTTTGTGAAGTAGAAATCAAAATGAACAATAAGGAAAGAAAAATGTGAATTGAAAAGGATGAGTAAGTGATAAATGAGAATGAATGAACCTAAGGGAATGCATCAGGTCGGGTATGGGAATGACTCCTAACTTTTCGACTTCGATTTTCCCTTTGATTAGAAGGCGAAACTAGCGTGCTAAGGCTATCGAGTAGCCACACTCGCTCGTTTCCCTTATCAGAAGGGGACTCTTCAGGCAAATGAACCCTATAACTAGCATGAAATGTAAAAATCCTAAAATGAGAGGAAGGGGGAATCGAGGAGCATGCCAGATGATAAAACTAAGGAAAAATGCATGATATGTAGTGAACAGGCAAATAATGCATTAATGAAAAACAAAGGAAAAATCCTATTGGGTCTAGCGTTGGACTAGCCCTTTCTATGAATTCCTAATGAAATAATGAGCCACAACTAGCATTGGACTAGTGTGGTGACGTACATTCATCTATCACATTTATTCAGGCTATGGAAAGCGAGTAGACATGCCAAACACTTATAAACACATAGCACATAACATTTTGCATGCTCGACTAGATGCAAGGCCCTAACAAAGCAAATTAACACGTAGCAACTAAGCATGCAAGGCACATGAGACAATTAAAGCCCTAACTATTACATTTGCTAGCTAGGCACAAGTCTTCGATAGGTCTTCATTGAATGCTCCTCCAAGCCTTATCTATTACATTAGGGGGACCCTACTACAATCTAAAAGGGGGAAAGGGAATAAAATAATTGAATCCCTAACTATTACAAGCCAAGAGGTGTACACATACCCCATAAAGAATAATTTAAATAAAAAGCAAAAGTAAATGAAATAAATGAAATAAATGAAAGGAGTTAAAGGAATGGCAAGGAAAGCAACGTAGACATGCAATTCACACTTAGCACGTTGGATCACATAGGAGAAATAAAAATCAAGGAGATATAGGTTACCTCCCTTGTAATTGGGCCCCACTGAAGTGAAATCACTTATTTATCCTCCAAAATAAAAGAAATGGTCAAGGCACCAATTTATTTGGCAAATAATCACAAAGGATAAAAATAAACATGAATTTGAATCAATTAAATCATGTCAACAAACCACATTTAAGAAGTCAAGAGAAGAGAGGACTTGATTGCAAAGATTGAAAAAATTTTGGGGCCAAAATTAAAGAAAAATAAAGTTCAAGGGCCTATTTGCAATTAAACCAGGGACTCAATTGAAAGGAATGGAAATGTCTAGGGCCACAGTAAAAATATCCAAAAGTCAGGGGACTGGAATGAAATTTCGTCATTGGGCTACTGGACTTAACAGGCCATTGGGCCCTTCTCTCTATTTGTTTGGGCCAAGACTCCTTAGCCTGCCACAAAGCCCAGAGGCTACATGTGGGCTGGCCTCTACTTATCAATAAAACAAACCCAACAAAAGAGTGGGCTTTAGCCCCCCTTAAGCCCAAGTCAAAAATCCAAACAAAATAAACTAAACCCACTTTCATAAATCCAAACAAATTATTATTACCCACAACCCAAATCATAATATCAAACCTAACAAGATTAGCAAATCAACTAAAATTATTAGGCCATAATTATAATCCAAATCCCAGAATTAACCTATCCAACAAATCACATAAAATATGCAAACAGAGGAATAAGCTTAAAAGGGCAAAATTAGTTTGATTTTTCCAGATTTTGGGCCATAATGAAATGAGACAGAAAATGAGGGATTAAGTTGCAATTTTAGACATTTCTTCACTCATGTTTCGCAGAGGCTTTCCTCTTCATTGCTGATACCAGTTAAGCATTTCAGCTTTCTTTTCGATTAGCAAAACCAGAAATTTGGTTTCGATTCCAATCATTCCAGCAAACAATGAAACTCACAACAATACTCCCTCTCAACATCGATTCGGATTCAAGCATAGAGATAAAAAAACAGAAAAAAAAACAACGAACCAACACAGCTTCTATCATGGAGAATCGTTCATTATGTTCGGACAAGCAAAAACCATCCGAATGTTCCATTTTCTTCGTACGTAAAGCAAACGAAATCATCTTCAAGTAGAAGGTTCATTCGGGCATTTTAGCAAACAGCAAATGGGCATGAAAAAACTCAACAGATTTCTGCTTAAATTACATTACAACCGGCCCCAAAATTATCAGAAAAGCAAGGAATTCAGTCCAACACACACAGAAAACATATGCGAACAAAAATTACTGACCCTCAACAGAAAAAATCATGATGACAGACTCACGGCAGCCATGCTTCTGAAATCCATTCTTGAAGAAAAAAAAAACTGAAATGTAAAAGGAAAAGAATAGCTTACATCGTTTCTCACGGTGAAGATTCACGAGCGGCAGCGGTGAATTCCGATGATGCGGTGGCGAGCAATGGTGATTCCAGTGAACGGCAGCAGCTACAAGCTTTTCGAATTTGCCCTTTATTTTTGCTGAAGCTTTCTTCCTCTGCTTCCGTTCGCGGCCGGGGACTTTTCCTCTATTCTTCATGTCGCTCTGTTCTTTTTGGCCAAAACCTCCCCTATTTTCCCTTTTGCTGTTTTTCGTTGATTGTTTCTTCCATTTATGCTCAGCCCGCCGCCCGGTTCCTCTTTTTTCTGCTTTTCCTTTCTTTTGCTCTCAGACGAAAATTTTCTGTTTTTGTTCTTTTGCTCCTGCTCGGCAATTCCGCCGCCCCTGCCCTCTCAGCTCTCAAGCCTTTTTGCTTTTTGCTCTCCCTTTTAGCCGCCACCCTCCTCGGCCTTTTCTCCGTGTTTTTTTCCCTTTTTTCCTCAGATTCTTAGCCCCCAGCTTCCCCTTGTTTTGTCTAGCCTCTGTTTTTTCCCTTGCCCGCTGCTTGGCCCCTCTGTTTTTAGCTCTTTTCTCTTCCCCCTGTTTTCAAGCCTCTTCGAGGGTTTTTTCTTCCTTTTTTTCCGATGCCCCCCAAAAAAACCCCCCAAGTGTCCTTGACAGCTACCCCCTATACACTTGTCCTACCATTCCTCAACCACTTGTCTAATGCTTATTTGCACACTTGTTCAACATGCAATTGACACACTTGTTTAACATGCTTAATTTTTAAAAATTACCTTGCAAAATGCCTTAGCAAGAAAAAATCAAATTTTAAAAAGATAAAATGGATCTTTATTCGGGATTTTCCTAAAATTTAGTGTAAAATTGCTTTAAAAAGAAAATGATGAATTTTAATGCATTTAAAATAAGAATGAACATCAATTACCATTTGCAACCTCCAATCAATTAAAAATAATAAATATGAGACAAGAATAAATAATAATAATAAAACTAAAAATTGAATCAAAGGAAGTCAAAATTGAATGAATAAAGCTAAAACTGAATCGATGAAATTTTTGGTGTCTACACTGTGTTCTCCAGATTCATCTATCCGCATATTATAATTTTTAACTGCCCAATATGCCCTATGTTCCAATTCCACAGGTAGATGACAAGGTTTGCCAAAAATTAATCGGTAAGGAGACATACCTATGGGGGTCTTAAAAGCTGTACGGTAAGCCCAAAGTGCATCATCTAAGCGCAAACTCCAATCCTTTCTATTGGGATTCACCGTCTTTTCAAGTATCGACTTGATTTCTTTATTGGAGATTTCTGCTTGACCACTAGTCTGCGGATGATAGGACGTAGAAACCCGGTGAGTGACGCCATATTTCTTCAACAATGCTTCCATTACTCGATTGCAGAAGTGTGTCCCTCGGTCACTGATAATTGCTCTTGGCGTGCCATACCTGACAAAAATATGAGATTTAATAAAATCAACTACAACCTTAGCATTGTCAGTCCTAGTTGCCTTAGCCTCTATCCACTTTGAGACATAATCAACTGCAAGTAATATATACATATTACCAAAAGAGGAAGGAAATGGACCCATAAAATCTATACCCCATATATCGAAAATTTCACAAACCAGTATAGGAGTAAGAGGCATTTGATCTCTATGGCTTAAATTACCTGTCTTTTGACAATTTGCACATGATTTACAAAATAAGTATGCATCACTAAACAAAGTTGGCCAAAATAAACCACACTCTAAAACCTTTCTTGCAGTTCGCTTAGGGCCAAAATGTCCACCACACGCATATGAGTGACAAAAAGATAAAATTGATGGAACCTCTTCTTTAGACACACACCTGCGAATAATTTGATCAGAACAATATTTCCACAAGTATGGTTCATCCCACACATAATATTTAACATCACTTTTAATTTTTTCCTTTTGAGCTCTAGACAAATCATTAGGTAGCGTTCTAGTAACCAGATAATTCACTAAATCAGCATACCAGGGAGTTGTCTTTTGAACTACAAAAAGATGCTCATCTGGAAAATTATCCTTCAAGGGAGCAGGTCCTTCACTATTGATCAAACGACTGAGATGATCAGCAACCATATTTTCGGCACCCCTTTTGTCATTAATTTCCAAATTAAATTCTTGCAGTAGGAGAATCCACCTTATAAGTCGTGGTTTGGCCTCTTTCTTGTTGAGCAAATATTTCAAAGCTGCATGGTCAGAATAAATAATGACTTTAGTGCCAAGTAAATAAGAACGGAATTTTTCTAAAGCAAAAACAATAGCTAAAAGCTCCTTTTCCGTAGTCGAATAATTGCACTGGGCACCATCCAATGTCCTCGAGGCATAATAAATTACATAAGAAGCTCTGCCCTCCTTCTGGCCAAGTACTGCACCAACAGCAAAATTGCTGGCATCACACATTATCTCGAAAGGAAGACTCCAGTTTGGTGGTCGAACCACTGGTGCTGAAGTCAATGATCCCTTGAGCGTGTCAAATGCACTCTTGCAATTATCATCAAAATGAAATACCACATCCTTTTGAAGTAATTTGCATAGAGGATGGGATATCTTTGAAAAATCTTTGATGAAACGCCTATAAAAACCTGCATGGCCAAGAAAAGAGCGAACTTCCCGCACACTTGCAGGGTAAGGTAAACATTTGATAATTTCTACCTTAGCCTTATCTACCTCAATTCCTTTTGCAGATACCACATGGCCTAAAATTATGCCTTGGTCCACCATAAAATGGCATTTTTCATAATTTAAAACAAGATTAGTCTCAATGCACCTTTTAAGAATTTTTGTGAGGTTAGTTAAACATTCATCAAAAGAATTACCATAGACAGTAAAATCATCCATAAACACTTCTATGATATTCTCCACATAATCAGAAAATATACTAACCATACACCTTTGGAATGTAGCAGGCGCATTACAAAGACCAAAAGGCATTCGTCTATAGGCAAATGTACCAAAAGGGCAAGTAAATGTGGTTTTCTCTTGATCTTCAGGCGCCACTGGAATTTGTAGAAAACCTGAAAAATCATCAAGACAGCAATAGTGAGATTTTCCTGCCAACCTTTCCAACATCTGATCAATAAAAGGCAATGGAAAATTATCTTTACGAGTTAATGCATTTAATTTTTTAAAATCGGTACAAACTCTCCACCCATTTAGAACTCGAGTGGGCACTAACTCACCTTTAGGATTTTCAATAACAGTAATTCCTGTCTTTTTAGGAACTACTTGAACAGGACTTACCCACTTACTATCCGAAATGGGATAGATTATACCTGTGTCAAGAAGTTTTAAAACTTCTTTCTTCACTACCTCCATCATTGGTGGGTTCAATCTCCGTTGAGCCTCTCTCGAAGGCTTAGCACCATCTTCTAACAAGATGCGATGCATGCAAGTGGCTGGACTTAATCCTTTTATGTCATCCACTGTCCATCCTATTGCCTCCTTGTGGTCCTTCAACACCCGAATTAGTTTTTCTTCCTCTAAAGCAGTCAATTTACTGGAAATTATTACTGGGAGTGTATCTCCATCTCCCAAGAATGCATACTTTAAATTATCCGGTAACTGCTTTAATTCCACATTCGGGGCTTGCACAATAGATGGCAAAAGCTGTGAATGAGACAGAGGTAATTCCAAGTAAGACACATTGGAAAATTCTGGACAAAGAGAATTCAATTCAAAAATAACTTCCTGCAATTCAAAAGGAAAAACAAACTTCCCTTTTATCTTTTGCAAATTTTCCTGACAGAGACCAGTAGAAATAGCAACCTTCAACGCATCGTCATTATTAAATTCAAAATTTTGCTGCGCCAAAGAATCAATTACATCTATAACAAAAATTGAATGAGATTCACCAGGATATTTCATGGCATCATAAATACTAAATTTAATAACATCACCATCAAATTCCATAGTCAATGTGCCAGTGAAAACATCAATTTTTGTTCTAGCAGTTTTCAAAAATGGTCTCCCTAACAGTATTGGAGATGAATTAGAATTATCATCCTCCATATCAAGCACATAAAAATCTGCAGGAAAAATCAAATTATCAATTTGCACTAAAATATCCTCCAAAACTCCATCAGGATAGGCATTTGATCGATCAGCCAGTTGAATTATTACGCCCGTCTCTTTTAAAGGCCCAAAGTTCATCAAATTATAAATAGAACGAGGCATAACATTTATCGAAGCACCCAAATCCAACATAGCTTTTTCAATTTTAATATTGCCTATTTTACAAGGGACAGTAAACATACCCGGGTCCTTGCATTTAGGAGGCAATTTTTTCTGCAGAACTGCCGAGACATTTTCTCCCATATGCACTTTCTCGTTTCCTTTCAACTTTTTCTTACCAGTGCATAACTCCTTCAAAAATTTAGCATATCTAGGAATTTGCTTAATTGCATCTAAAAGAGGGATATTTACCTCAACTTTTCGAAAAGTGTCCAAAATCTCCTGTTCTTGCTCTTGCTTTTTGGACTTTGCCAGTCGACTAGGAAATGGAGGCGGAGGTGTAACCACTTGTGTTGATTTTTCTCCAAAATCTGGTTGTTCCAAGGCTCTAGGTTGAGACACATTCCCCTCTTTTTCGAGCTCTTCCTCGATTGCTTGTTCAGAAATTTTCTTGCTCGGCTCAGGCAACTCTTTGCCACTTCTTAATGTGATGGCACTAGCATTTTGCTTGGGGTTGACAATTGTCTGCGAAGGTAGCTTTCCAGATAATTGGGACTCCAATCTATTGACTGTGGAAGCTAACTGGCTCATTTGATTCTCCAAATTATGAATGCTAGTTTTCGTCTCCTGTTGAAATTGTTGAGTGTTAGTAGCCAAAGATTTCACAATATCCTCAAGTGACATACCTGATTTAGGAGCAGGTTGTTGCTGTGAAAGTTGAGGTCTAGGTTGATATTGTGACTGTTGTGGAAATCCTGGTGGACTTACTGCATAATTAAAATTAGGATGATCCCTCCATCCTGGATTATAGGTATTTGCATAGGGATCATACCGTCTCTGAGGTGGTCCTGGAAATCCAACTGCATTAGCCTGCTCAGTCGAATCATCTTGGAGTGTGGGGCACATATCTGTTGGATGACTCGAACCATAGCAGATTCCACATGTTTTCAATTGCTGCATTTGTCCTATAGCTAACTTTTCAACCAAAGAAGTTAGACAATCTAATCTTTGCTCTATTGAAGAATTACTTACCTCATTGACTCTACGAGTCGTGTTATCCTGCCTGTCTCCAAATTGTTGAGCATTTGCAGCCATACTCGATATCAAATTTCTTGCCTCCGTGGGTGTTTTATTCACTAAGGAGCCCCCACTGGCAGCATCAATAATTCTTCTGTCAGTTTGGGACAGACCCTCATAAAAATACTGGATGAGGAGTTGGTCAGGAATTTGATGATGAGGACAACTAGCACATAGTTGCTTGAATCTTTCCCAATATTCATGTAGAGTCTCTCCATTGAATTGTCGAATTCCACAGATGTCTTTCCTAATGCTTGCAGCTCGGGATGCAGGAAAGAATTTTTCTAGAAAATGCTTCTTCATGTCTGTCCATGTGGATATTGACCCAGAGGGCAGATAATAGAGCCAATCCTTAGCTTTATCGGCTAAGGAAAATGGAAAGGCTCTTAATTTAATTTGCTCCTCTGTGACTCCCTGGGGTTTCATTGTCGAGCAAACCACATGGAATTCTTTGAGATGCTTGTGGGGATCTTCACCTGGTAAGCCATGAAAAGAAGGAAGTAAATGGATTAGTCCAGATTTTAACTCAAATGCAACCTCTAATGTAGGATAAGTAATGCATAGGGGCTGTTGATTTAAATCTGGTGCAGCCAATTCTCTCAATGTCGTTCATTAGCCATGGTGCTATTTATCTCTTCCGTCTCACTAAATGAATCCACAAAATCTACTACTGAATTATGTCCAGTAGATGAGGAGGATGCCTCTGCTCGTTCTCTTGTTGCTTTTCTCAATGCACGAGCAGTCTTCTCTATCTCAGGATTATATTGCAGTTCACCTGTACGAGAAGATCTAGGCATAAACCAGTAACAATAAAAATAAAAAAATAAAAATAAAAATAAACAAAGAAAATAAAATTCAAAGAAAATAAATTTATTTTGACACCAAGTCCCCGGCAACGGCGCCAAAATTTGTTGGGTGTCAAACCAGCAAAAATAAAATTCCTACTCTTAAGTCACGAATTAAGTCCACTATGGTACTGGAGCAGGGACTTAGGCTGTGCAATGGGTTACTAGCTTCACCCTGGTGCCAGAGTTTGCTTGATCCGATATACCAAAGTGTATTAATTACGTGAAAGACAAAATTCGAATATAGCAGCGAGCAGGGTCGAATCCACAGGGACTTGGGAATTTATTTTGAATGAATGTAACATTAAATAAAAATGGGGGAAGTTGATATGGAACTGTCTAATTTAATTGCTCAAATTAAAAATATAAAGTAAATTGACGGAAGGAAAATCTCTAGTCAAAGGTATAATCTCCACTTATGGTTCGAATCACTGATCACAGATGCAGAGATAAAATCTTTCATTTACAAATAAACTGGTTATGGTTGTCAACAAGCTCTGACAACCTGCCTAACCTTCCTGATTCGATAACCACAACAAGCTCTGTAGTTATTGCCCTAGCCAATTAAGCAGTCCTAAACACGCTCTTAGGATTTAACCTATTGACAGCATTAATCATTAGACTGGCCACCAATTATAACCAACAAACACACACGCTCGGTTTATTTAGGCTATATCATATATTTCCGCAACAACGACTCAAAAGTTTCTACTACAATTGAATCATATCACTTGCCACATGCACTAAAATTACCCAACAATTACGGATTGAGCACTCTTAGATGGCTGTTAATTACTCACACAATTAAACAGTGATCAAGTATTTAATTGCAAGAAATAATCATATGCATAAGTGAACAGGAAATATATAAATACTTGCAAATTAAAGAACGTAGGGAAATCAATTCGATCTCACAGTTTTGTCGAACCAAAGCTTCGATTTAACCTCTGACTAGATGAAGAAATTAGCCACTCCTCATAGTTGAATTGCAGCCAAAAGTACTGGATTGCAAAGGCATTGCGTTTTTACTAGAAAGCAAGGAATAAAAGATGTTTTTCCCGTTGGGGAATATTGTCGAACACCTGGCGTGTGTCAGAGGCCAGTCCAGAGAAAGGAAACTAGAACTAAACTAAAAAGCTAAACTAGAGGTGTCCTTTTGCTTCTGTACGTCCTCTCCTTAAAAAGCCAAAAGTCAGATGACTCAAAGCTCTCTCCGGTGGTCCCCACACATGTGGACAAAGTCTCCAAAATTACTTCTTCTTCCAAGTCTCTCTACGTTCCTTTCTTTTAAGAGCCCAAATGACTTATAGCTTTGTGGTCCCCACCAATCCAAGGCCTAAGGATTGAAGCCCTTAGAAGTCTCCATATTCTCCATAAAGTCCCTCCTTTTTGGTAGTTTTCTGCTTCATTCCTGAAATTAAGTCCCGATACCAAATATGAGTAAATATCAGCAATTAACACAATATTTGTCAGGGATAGAAGGGAAAATTAATAATAAAAATACCAACAATTAACACCCTATCAATTCCCCCCACACCTAAACCATGCTTGTCCTCAAGCATGAGAACAAGAAACAAACACCAATATTTGATAGTGGCTATTGCTCTATCCAACAAATTGCCAAGATACCAAGAAAAATAATATTCAAGCATCAATGGTCAAGTCCAAGAAACATCACTCCGGTTAGCTTCTAAACCACAAATGCCTCTAATTCCAGGTTAACTAATCTAAGAAAAAGGAATGACACACAACAGTTATCAGCAAATGGTCCAACTATTAACCAAAATCTCAACATTAAATCCATAATTCGGCAAGCTGACTTTTATTACACACTAACACAACCTTCACTTTTTTTCACATTTTTTCTACTTTTCTCTCTTTTTTTTTTCTTTCAATAGTAACAAAAGACTGAGTCGCTAGCCATTTGAGCCTTTTGACGCGAACTCCAACATTGGCCAGATGAAGGAGCCCGGTTACTCAGCTTCTATCGCCACGTGACCACGTACTCATAGAAGTTACTACCTTTTGACGCGAGAATCAACACTTTTAGGTGCAGATCCCCGGTTACTCAGTAGTAACTAATAGCGGAGTACAGTCAAGTTTATTCATAGCTAAAAATCACAAAAACTCAATATAACACAAAAACCAAAAGAAAACTTGCATCAGCTAGCCTCATTTTCAAACATGGAGAACTAAAGTTAATAACCGGACCAATTCACACGAAAATGCCAATAATCATTCCCTATGCCTAGGAAAGTTAACCAAAAATTATAAGAGTAAAACAATCATTGATATTCACCAAAGAGATGTTTTTGGATTCAACCACATTAACTTGGTACCCTTTTATTATTAAAACTTGGCAATAGCAGAAATAGAGGCAACAATCCAACATCAAACTTGGCATCACATACGAGCTAATCACTAAGAAGAAGAAAAAGAAAATGAATGAAAGACACTAGCACCATAACTGCTCCCCCCACACCTAAATCCTACATTGTCCTCAATGTGACAAATAAAAAGCAAAAGTGAAGCAAAAGTGAGAGGGAAAGCAACCACACTTCCCTGAAATCGGGGCATAGTGAAGGGCGAGGTGGAAACGGAGGTGCAAAGCCTGTAAGAAACAGAAACTGCGCCAAATCCTGTGCCATGCGGGCGACATTGGCATCGACGTTGACCATGCGAGCCTCCAAAGTCTGAACCTGGAAAACTAAGAAGAGAGGAAGAAATGAGCTGAAATCGCGTTTCTGAAGCCTTTGTTGGGACACATAAAACGCGATTGAAAACGCGCCTTCAACTCGCGTTTTATAAGTCGCGTTTCCTTCACAAATCTTGCAGGAATGAAAACGCGATTGAAAACGCGCCTTCAACTCGCGTTTTCGTAAGTCGCGTTTTCTGCACGAATCTTGCAGGAATGAAAACGCGACTAAAAACGCGCCTTCAACTCGCGTTTTCTAAGTCGCGTATCACGGTGGCTTTCGGACGATTCTGATTGTGAGCTTCCTGCACGTCATCACGCGGGCACGTCAAAACTGAAGGGCACCTATAAATCGGCAAAAACGAAAACTGAAACCCAAAATTAGTCGAATTCAAGGAGAACACCTCTAAACTACCACACGGAATTGAACAAACAATTAAAATGAACAATTGGGTTGCCTCCCAAAAGCGCCTTTCTTTAATGTCTTTGGCTAGACAAAATAATGCTTCAATCAGAGAGTTCAGGCACTGCAAGGGTCACCTCCTCAACATTATTAACTTGAAATCCTTCATAAAAAGGTTTGAGACGATGACCATTAACCTTAAAAATCTTGTCAGTGTGAAGACTTTGAATTTCTACTGCACCATGAGGAAACACATTAGTCACAATAAAAGGTCCAATCCAACGAGAACGCAATTTACCAGGAAAAAGTTTAAGTCTAGAGTGAAAAAGAAGTACTTTTTGACCAATACAAAAAATTTTCCTTGAAATTGCTTTATCATGAAATGCTTTTGTCTTCTCCTTATAAATGCAAGAACTCTCATATGCATCATTTCGGATTTCCTCCAACTCTTGCAATTGCAACTTCCTGTGTTCTCCAGATTCATCCATCCGCATATTATAATTTTTAACTGCCCAATATGCCCTATGTTCCAATTCCACAGGTAGATGACAAGGTTTGCCAAAAATTAATCGGTAAGGAGACATACCTATGGGGGTCTTAAAAGCTGTACGGTAAGCCCAAAGTGCATCATCTAAGCGCAAACTCCAATCCTTTCTATTGGGATTCACCGTCTTTTCAAGTATCGACTTGATTTCTTTATTGGAGATTTCTGCTTGACCACTAGTCTGCGGATGATAGGACGTAGAAACCCGGTGAGTGACGCCATATTTCTTCAACAATGCTTCCATTACTCGATTGCAGAAGTGTGTCCCTCGGTCACTGATAATTGCTCTTGGCGTGCCATACCTGACAAAAATATGAGATTTAATAAAATCAACTACAACCTTAGCATTGTCAGTCCTAGTTGCCTTAGCCTCTATCCACTTTGAGACATAATCAACTGCAAGTAATATATACATATTACCAAAAGAGGAAGGAAATGGACCCATAAAATCTATACCCCATATATCGAAAATTTCACAAACCAGTATAGGAGTAAGAGGCATTTGATCTCTATGGCTTAAATTACCTGTCTTTTGACAATTTGCACATGATTTACAAAATAAGTATGCATCACTAAACAAAGTTGGCCAAAATAAACCACACTCTAAAACCTTTCTTGCAGTTCGCTTAGGGCCAAAATGTCCACCACACGCATATGAGTGACAGAAAGATAAAATTGATGGAACCTCTTCTTTAGACACACACCTGCGAATAATTTGATCAGAACAATATTTCCACAAGTATGGTTCATCCCACACATAATATTTAACATCACTTTTAATTTTTTCCTTTTGAGCTCTAGACAAATCATTAGGTAGCGTTCTAGTAACCAGATAATTCACTAAATCAGCATACCAGGGAGTTGTCTTTTGAACTACAAAAAGATGCTCATCTGGAAAATTATCCTTCAAGGGAGCAGGTCCTTCACTATTGATCAAACGACTGAGATGATCAGCAACCATATTTTCGGCACCCCTTTTGTCTTTAATTTCCAAATTAAATTCTTGCAGTAGGAGAATCCACCTTATAAGTCGTGGTTTGGCCTCTTTCTTGTTGAGCAAATATTTCAAAGCTGCATGGTCAGAATAAATAATGACTTTAGTGCCAAGTAAATAAGAACGGAATTTTTCTAAAGCAAAAACAATAGCTAAAAGCTCCTTTTCCGTAGTCGAATAATTGCACTGGGCACCATCCAAGGTCCTCGAGGCATAATAAATGACATAAGAAGCTCTGCCCTCCTTTCTGGCCAAGTACTGCACCAACAGCAAAATTGCTGGCATCACACATTATCTCGAAAGGAAGACTCCAGTTTGGTGGTCGAACCACTGGTGCTGAAGTCAATGATCCCTTGAGCGTGTCAAATGCACTCTTGCAATTATCATCAAAATGAAATACCACATCCTTTTGAAGTAATTTGCATAGAGGATGGGATATCTTTGAAAAATCTTTGATGAAACGCCTATAAAAACCTGCATGGCCAAGAAAAGAGCGAACTTCCCGCACACTTGCAGGGTAAGGTAAACATTTGATAATTTCTACCTTAGCCTTATCTACCTCAATTCCTTTTGCAGATACCACATGGCCTAAAATTATGCCTTGGTCCACCATAAAATGGCATTTTTCATAATTTAAAACAAGATTAGTCTCAATGCACCTTTTAAGAATTTTTGTGAGGTTAGTTAAACATTCATCAAAAGAATTACCATAGACAGTAAAATCATCCATAAACACTTCTATGATATTCTCCACATAATCAGAAAATATACTAACCATACACCTTTGGAATGTAGCAGGCGCATTACAAAGACCAAAAGGCATTCGTCTATAGGCAAATGTACCAAAAGGGCAAGTAAATGTGATTTTCTCTTGATCTTCAGGCGCCACTGGAATTTGTAAAAAACCTGAAAAACCATCAAGACAGCAATAATGAGATTTTCCTGCCAACCTTTCCAACATCTGATCAATAAAAGGCAATGGAAAATGATCTTTACGAGTTAATGCATTTAATTTTCTAAAATCGGTACAAACTCTCCACCCATTTTGAACTCGAGTGGGCACTAACTCACCTTTAGGATTTTCAATAACAGTAATTCCTGTCTTTTTAGGAACTACTTGAACAGGACTTACCCACTTACTATCCGAAATGGGATAGATTATACCTGTGTCAAGAAGTTTTAAAACTTCTTTCTTCACTACCTCCATCATTGGTGGGTTCAATCTCCGTTGAGCCTCTCTCGAAGGCTTAGCACCATCTTCTAACAAGATGCGATGCATGCAAGTGGCTGGACTTAATCCTTTTATGTCAGCCACTGTCCATCCTATTGCCTCCTTGTGGTCCTTCAACACCCGAATTAGTTTTTCTTCCTCTAAAGCAGTCAATTTACTGGAAATTATTACTGGGAGTGTATCTCCATCTCCCAAGAATGCATACTTTAAATTATCCGGTAACTGCTTTAATTCCACATTCGGGGCTTGCACAATAGATGGCAAAAGCTGTGAATGAGACAGAGGTAATTCCAAGTAAGACACATTGGAAAATTCTGGACAAAGAGAATTCAATTCAAAAATAACTTCCTGCAATTCAAAAGGAAAAACAAACTTCCCTTTTATCTTTTGCAAATTTTCCTGACAGAGACCAGTAGAAATAGCAACCTTCAACGCATCGTCATTATTAAATTCAAAATTTTGCTGCGCCAAAGAATCAATTACATCTATAACAAAAATTGAATGAGATTCACCAGGATATTTCATGGCATCATAAATACTAAATTTAATAACATCACCATCAAATTCCATAGTCAATGTGCCAGTGAAAACATCAATTTTTGTTCTAGCAGTTTTCAAAAATGGTCTCCCTAACAGTATTGGAGATGAATTAGAATTATCATCCTCCATATCAAGCACATAAAAATCTGCAGGAAAAATCAAATTATCAATTTGCACTAAAATATCCTCCAAAACTCCATCAGGATAGGCATTTGATCGATCAGCCAGTTGAATTATTACGCCCGTCTCTTTTAAAGGCCCAATGTTCATCAAATTATAAATAGAACGAGGCATAACATTTATCGAAGCACCCAAATCCAACATAGCTTTTTCAATTTTAATATTACCTATTTTGCAAGGGACAGTAAACATACCTGGGTCCTTGCATTTAGGAGGCAATTTTTTCTGCAAAACTGCCGAAACATTTTCTCCCATATGCACTTTCTCGTTTCCTTTCAACTTTTTCTTACCAGTGCATAACTCCTTCAAAAATTTAGCATATCTAGGAATTTACTTAATTGCATCTAAAAGAGGGATATTTACCTCAACTTTTCGAAAAGTGTCCAAAATCTCCTGTTCTTGCTCTTGCTTTTTGGACTTTGCCAGTCGACTAGGAAATGGAGGCGGAGGTGTAACCACTTGTGTTGATTTTTCTCCAAAATCTGGTTGTTCCAAGGCTCTAGGTTGAGACACATTCCCCTCTTTTTCGAGCTCTTCCTCGATTGCTTGTTCAGAAATTTTCTTGCTCGGCTCAGGCAACTCTTTGCCACTTCTTAATGTGATGGCACTAGCATTTTGCTTGGGGTTGACAATTGTCTGCGAAGGTAGCTTTCCAGATAATTGGGACTCCAATCTATTGACTGTGGAAGCTAACTGGCTCATTTGATTCTCCAAATTATGAATGCTAGTTTTCGTCTCCTGTTGAAATTGTTGAGTGTTAGTAGCCAAAGATTTCACAATATCCTCAAGTGACATACCTGATTTAGGAGCAGGTTGTTGCTGTGAAAGTTGAGGTCTAGGTTGATATTGTGACTGTTGTGGAAATCCTGGTGGCCTTACTGCATAATTAAAATTAGGATGATCCCTCCATCCTGGATTATAGGTGTTTGCATAGGGATCATACCGTCTCTGAGGTGGTCCTGGAAATCCAACTGCATTAGCCTGCTCAGTCGAATCATCTTGGAGTGTGGGGCACATATCTGTTGGATGACTCGAACCATAGCAGATTCCACATGTTTTCAATTGCTGCATTTGTCCTATAGCTAACTTTTCAACCAAAGAAGTTAGACAATCTAATCTTTGCTCTATTGAAGAATTACTTACCTCATTGACTCTACGAGTCGTGTTATCCTGCCTGTCTCCAAATTGTTGAGCATTTGCAGCCATACTCGATATCAAATTTCTTGCCTCCGTGGGTGTTTTATTCACTAAGGAGCCCCCACTGGCAGCATCAATAATTCTTCTGTCAGTTTGGGACAGACCCTCATAAAAATACTGGATGAGGAGTTGGTCAGGAATTTGATGATGAGGACAACTAGCACATAGTTGCTTGAATCTTTCCCAATATTCATGTAGAGTCTCTCCATTGAATTGTCGAATTCCACAGATGTCTTTCCTAATGCTTGCAGCTCGGGATGCAGGAAAGAATTTTTCTAGAAAATGCTTCTTCATGTCTGTCCATGTGGATATTGACCCAGAGGGCAGATAATAGAGCCAATCCTTAGCTTTATCGGCTAAGGAAAATGGAAAGGCTCTTAATTTAATTTGCTCCTCTGTGACTCCCTGAGGTTTCATTGTCGAGCAAACCACATGGAATTCTTTGAGATGCTTGTGGGGATCTTCACCTGGTAAGCCATGAAAAGAAGGAAGTAAATGGATTAGTCCAGATTTTAACTCAAATGCAACCTCTAATGTAGGATAAGTAATGCATAGGGGCTGTTGATTTAAATCTGGTGCAGCCAATTCTCTCAATGTACGTTCATTAGCCATGGTGCTATTTATCTCTTCCGTCTCACTAAATGAATCCACAAAATCTACTACTGAATTATGTCCAGTAGATGAGGAGGATGCCTCTGCTCGTTCTCTTGTTACTTTTCTCAATGCACGAGCAGTCTTCTCTATCTCAGGATTATATTGCAGTTCACCTGTACGAGAAGATCTAGGCATAAACCAGTAACAATAAAAATAAAAATAAAAAAAAAATAAAAATAAACAAAGAAAATAAAATTCAAAGAAAATAAATTTATTTTGACACCAAGTCCCCGGCAACGGCGCCAAAATTTGTTGGGTGTCAAACCAGCAAAAATAAAATTCCTACTCTTAAGTCACGAATTAAGTCCACTATGGTACTGGAGCAGGGACTTAGGCTGTGCAATGGGTTACTAGCTTCACCCTGGTGCCAGAGTTTGCTTGATCCGATATACCAAAGTGTATTAATTACGTGAAAGACAAAATTCGAATATAGCAGCGAGCAGGGTCGAATCCACAGGGACTTGGGAATTTATTTTGAATGAATGTAACATTAAATAAAAATGGGGGAAGTTGATATGGAACTGTCTAATTTAATTGCTCAAATTAAAAATATAAAGTAAATTGACGGAAGGAAAATCTCTAGTCAAACGTATAATCTCCACTTATGGTTCGAATCACTGATCACAGATGCAGAGATAAAATCTTTCATTTACAAATAAACTGGTTATGGTTGTCAACAAGCTCTGACAACCTGCCTAACCTTCCTGATTCGATAACCACAACAAGCTCTGTAGTTATTGCCCTAGCCAATTAAGCAGTCCTAAACACGCTCTTAGGATTTAACCTATTGACAACATTAATCATTAGACTGGCCACCAATTATAACCAACAAACACACACGCTCGGTTTATTTAGGCTATATCATTTATTTCCGCAACAACGACTCAAAAGTTTCTACTACAATTGAATCATATCACTTGCCACATGCACTAAAATTACCCAACAATTACGGATTGAGCACTCTTAGATGGCTGTTAATTACTCACACAATTAAACAGTGATCAAGTATTTAATTGCAAGAAATAATCATATGCATAAGTGAACAGGAAATATATAAATACTTGCAAATTAAAGAACGTAGGGAAATCAATTCGATCTCACAGTTTTGTCGAACCAAAGTTTCGATTTAACCTCTGACTAGATGAAGAAATTAGCCACTCCTCATAGTTGAATTGCAGCCAAAAGTACTGGATTGCAAAGGCATTGCGTTTTTACTAGAAAGCAAGGAATAAAAGATGTTTTTCCCGTTGGGGAATATTGTCGAACACCTGGCGTGTGTCAGAGGCCAGTCCAAAGAAAGGAAACTAGAACTAAACTAAAAAGCTAAACTAGAGGTGTCCTTTTGCTTCTGTACGTCCTCTCCTTAAAAAGCCAAAAGTCAGATGACTCAAAGCTCTCTCCGGTGGTCCCCACACATGTGGACAAAGTCTCCAAAATTACTTCTTCTTCCAAGTCTCTCTACGTTCCTTTCTTTTAAGAGCCCATATGACTTATAGCTTTGTGGTCCCCACCAATCCAAGGCCTAAGGATTGAAGCCTTTAAAAGTCTCCATATTCTCCATAAAGTCCCTCCTTTTTGGTAGTTTTCTGCTTCATTCCTGAAATTAAGTCCCGATACCAAATATGAGTAAATATCAGCAATTAACACAATATTTGTCAGGGATAGAAGGGAAAATTAATAATAAAAATACCAACAATTAACACCCTATCAATTCCCCCCACACCTAAACCATGCTTGTCCTCAAGCATGAGAACAAGAAACAAACACCAATATTTGATAGTGGCTATTGCTCTATCCAACAAATTGCCAAGATACCAAGAAAAATAATATTCAAGCATCAATGGTCAAGTCCAAGAAACATCACTCCGGTTAGCTTCTAAACCACAAATGCCTCTAATTCCAGGTTAACTAATCTAAGAAAAAGGAATGACACACAACAGTTATCAGCAAATGGTCCAACTATTAACCAAAATCTCAACATTAAATCCATAATTCGGCAAGCTGACTTTTATTACACACTAACACAACCTTCACTTTTTTTCACATTTTTTCTACCTTTCTCTCTTTTTTTTTTCTTTCAATAGTAACAAAAGACTTAGTCGCTAGCCATTTGAGCCTTTTGACGCGAACTCCAACATTGGCCAGATGAAGGAGCCCGGTTACTCAGCTTCTATCGCCACGTGACCACGTACTCATAGAAGTTACTACCTTTTGACGCGAGAATCAACACTTTTAGGTGCAGATCCCCGGTTACTCAGTAGTAACTAATAGCGGAGTACAGTCAAATTTATTCATAGCTAAAAATCACAAAAACTCAATATAACACAAAAATCAAAAGAAAATTGCATCAGCTAGCCTCATTTTCAAACATGGAGAACTAAATTTAATAACCGGACCAATTCACACGAAAATGCCAATAATCATTCCCTATGCCTAGGAAAGTTAACCAAAAATTATAAGAGTAAAACAATCATTGATATTCACCAAAGAGATGTTTTTGGATTCAACCACATTAACTTGGTACCCTTTTATTATTAAAACTTGGCAATAGCAGAAATAGAGGCAACAATCCAACATCAAACTTGGCATCACATACGAGCTAATCACTAAGAAGAAGAAAAAGAAAATGAATGAAAGACACTAGCACCATAACTGCTCCCCCCACACCTAAATCCTACATTGTCCTCAATGTGACAAATAAAAAGCAAAAGTGAAGCAAAAGTGAGAGGGAAAGCAACCACACTTCCCTGAAATCGGGGCATAGTGAAGGGCGAGGTGGAAACGGAGGTGCAAAGCCTGTAAGAAACAGAAACTGCGCCAAATCATGTGCCATGCCGGCGACATTGGCATCGACGTTGACCATGCGAGCCTCCAAAGTCTGAACCTGGAAAACTAAGAAGAGAGGAAGAAATGAGCTGAAATCGCGTTTCTGAAGCCTTTGTTGGGACACATAAAACGCGATTGAAAACGCGCCTTCAACTCGCGTTTTATAAGTCGCGTTTCCTTCACAAATCTTGCAGGAATGAAAACGCGATTGAAAACGCGCCTTCAACTCGCGTTTTCGTAAGTCGCGTTTTCTGCACGAATCTTGCAGGAATGAAAACGTGACTAAAAACGCGCCTTCAACTCGCGTTTTCTAAGTCGCGTATCACGGTGGCTTTCGGACGATTCTGATTGTGAGCTTCCTGCACGTCATCACGCGGGCACGTCAAAACTGAAGGGCACCTATAAATCGGCAAAAACGAAAACTGAAACCCAAAATTAGTCGAATTCAAGGAGAACACCTCTAAACTACCACGCGGAATTGAACAAACAATTAAAATGAACAATTGGGTTGCCTCCCAAAAGCGCCTTTCTTTAATGTCTTTGGCTAGACAAAATAATGCTTCAATCAGAGAGTTCAGGCACTGCAAGGGTCACCTCCTCAACATCATTAACTTGAAATCCTTCATAAAAAGGTTTGAGACGATGACCATTAACCTTAAAAATCTTGTCAGTGTGAAGACTTTGAATTTCTACTGCACCATGAGGAAACACATTAGTCACAATAAAAGGTCCAATCCAACGAGAACGCAATTTACCAGGAAAAAGTTTAAGTCTAGAGTGAAAAAGAAGTACTTTTTGACCAATACAAAAAATTTTCCTTAAAATTGCTTTATCATGAAATGCTTTTGTCTTCTCCTTATAAATGCAAGAACTCTCATATGCATCATTTCGGATTTCCTCCAACTCTTGCAATTGCAACTTCCTGTGTTCTCCAGATTCATCTATCCGCATATTATAATTTTTAACTGCCCAATATGCCCTATGTTCCAATTCCACAGGTAGATGACAAGGTTTGCCAAAAATTAATCGGTAAGGAGACATACCTATGGGGGTCTTAAAAGCTGTACGGTAAGCCCAAAGTGCATCATCTAAGCGCAAACTCCAATC